>NW_023305165.1:0-3520 GCF_011077185.1 Oxyura jamaicensis | reverse complement strand
GACATGAGAAAATGGGATGGAAAATCCACCGCGACCCTAGAGGCACGGGTACGTGAGTTGCAAAAGAAAACAATTGGGAAAAAGGGGGTCTCTGAAAAGTTTGCTGCTCCAACTTCCAGCAGGCAGTCCTTTAAACACAAGAATGAAGATTCTGATGAGGATTAGAGGGGCCCTGCCTCCAGCCAGGGGGAGGAAAGGGACAATTGAGTTTATTGGACTGTGTGGATTCGATGGCCTGGCACGTCAGACGCACAGAAGTATAAGGCTTTAGTAGATACCGGTGCACAATGTACTCTAATGCCATCAGGCTATAAGGGGCCAGAACCCATCAGTATTTATGGAGTGACGGGAGGATCCCAGCAATTGACTGTATTGGAAGCTGAACTGAGTCTAACTGGGAATGAGTGGCAAAAACACCGTATTGTGACTGGCCCGGATGCTCCATGCATCCTTGGCATAGACTATCTTAGAAGAGGATATTTTAAGGACCCAAAAGGGTTCCGCTGGGCTTTTGGCATAGCTGCCTTAGAGACAGAGGGCATTGAACAATTGTCTACCTTGCCCGGTCTCTCAGAGGACCCTTTTGTTGTGGGGTTGCTGAGGGTCGAAGAACAACAAGTGCCAATTGCTACTACAACTGTGCACCGGCGGCAATATCGCACCGACCGAGACTCCCTGATTCCCATCCATGAGCTAATTCGTCAACTGGAGAGCCAAGGAGTGATCAGCAAGACTCATTCACCTTTTAATAGTCCCATATGGCCAGTGCGGAAGTCTAATGGGGAGTGGAGACTAACCGTGGACTATCGTGGCCTGAATGAGGTCACACCACCACTGAGTGCTGCAGTGCCGGACATGCTAGAACTCCAGTACGAACTGGAATCAAAGGCAGCCAAGTGGTACGCCACAATTGATATCGCTAATGCATTTTTCTCCATCCCTCTAGCAGCAGAGTGCAGGCCACAGTTTGCTTTTACTTGGAGGGGAGTCCAATATACTTGGAATCGGCTGCCCCAGGGGTGGAAACATAGCCCTACAATTTGCCATGGACTGATCCAGTCTGCGCTGGAGCAGGGGGAAGCTCCTGAACACCTGCAGTACATCGATGACATCATTGTGTGGGGTAACACAGCAAAGGAAGTTTTTGAGAAAGGGAAGAAAATAATCCAAATCCTTCTGAAGGCCGGTTTTGCCATAAAACAAAGTAAAGTTAAAGGACCTGCACGAGAGATCCAGTTTTTAGGAATAAAATGGCAAGATGGACGTCGTCAAATCCCAATGGATGTGATCAACAAAATAACAGCTATGTCTCCACCAACTAGCAAAAAGGAAACACAAACTTTCCTAGGTGTCGTGGGGTTTTGGAGAATGCACATTCCAAATTACAGTCTGATTGTAAACCCGCTCTACCAAGTAACCCGTAAGAAGAATGATTTTGAATGGGGCCCTGAGCAACGACAAGCTTTTGAACAAATTAAGCAGGAAATAGTTCATGCAGTAGCCCTTGGGCCAGTCCGAACGGGACCAGATGTAAAGAATGTGCTCTATACCGCAGCCGGGGAGAATGGCCCCACCTGGAGCCTCTGGCAGAAAGAACCTGGGGAAACTCGAGGTCGACCCCTAGGGTTTTGGAGTCGGGGATACAGAGGATCTGAGGCCCGCTACACTCCAACCGAAAAGGAGATATTGGCGGCATATGAAGGAGTTCGATCTGCTTCGGAAGTGGTCGGTACTGAAGCACAGCTCCTCCTGGCACCCCGACTGCCAGTACTGGGCTGGATGTTCAAAGGAAGGGTCCCCTCTACACATCATGCAACTGATGCTACATGGAGCAAGTGGGTTGCACTGATTACTCAGCGGGCTCGAATAGGAAACCCCAGTCGTCCGGGCATCTTGGAAGTGATTATGGATTGGCCAGAAGGCAAATACTTTGGGATGTCATCAGAGGAGGAGGTGGTCCGTGCTGAGGAAGCTCCACTGTACAACAAGCTACCAGAAAATGAGAAGAGATATGCCCTGTTCACTGACGGGTCCTGTCGCATTGTGGGAAAGCATCGGAGGTGGAAAGCTGCTGTATGGAGTCCTACACGACGAGTTGCAGAAGCTGCTGAGGGAGAAGGTGAATCGAGTCAATTTGCAGAAGTAAAAGCCATCCAGCTGGCTTTAGATATTGCTGAACGAGAAAAGTGGCCAGTTCTCTACCTATACACTGATTCATGGATGGTAGCAAATGCCCTTTGGGGGTGGTTACAGCAATGGAAACAGAACAACTGGCAGCGCAGGGGCAAACCCATTTGGGCTGCTGCATTATGGCAAGATATTGCTGCCCGGGTAGAGAACCTGGTTGTAAAGGTACGCCATGTAGATGCCCATGTGCCCAAGAATCGGGCTACTGAAGAACATCAAAACAACCAGCAGGTGGATCAGGCTGCCAAGATTGAAGTGGCTCAGGTGGACCTGGACTGGCAATATAAGGGTGAACTATTTGTAGCCCGATGGGCCCATGAAACCTCGGGCCATCAAGGCAGAGATGCAACATACAGATGGGCTCGTGATCGAGGGGTGGACCTGACCATGGACACTATAGCACAGGTTATTCATGATTGTGAAACATGTGCTGCAATCAAGCAAGCCAAACGGTCAAAGCCTCTTTGGTACGGGGGACGATGGCTGAAATACAAATATGGAGAGGCCTGGCAGATTGATTACATCACACTCCCTCAAACCCGCAATGGTAAGCGCCACGTACTTACAATGGTGGAAGCAACCACTGGGTGGCTGGAAACATATCCTGTGCCCCATGCCACTGCCCGAAACACTATCCTGGGCCTTGAAAAGCAAGTGCTATGGCGACATGGCACCCCAGAAAGAATTGAGTCAGACAATGGGACTCATTTCCGAAACAACCTTATAGATACTTGGGCCAAAGAACATGGTATTGAGTGGGTGTATCACATCCCCTATCACGCACCAGCCTCCGGTAAAGTTGAGCGATACAATGGACTGTTAAAGACTACACTGAAAGCAATGGGTGCTGGGACATTCAGAAATTGGGACACACATTTGGCAAAGGCCACCTGGTTAGTCAATACTAGGGGATCTGCCAATCGAGCTGGACCTGCCCAATCAAACCTGCTACGTACGGTAGAAGGGGATAAAGTTCCTGTAGTGCATGTAAGAAATATGCTAGGTAAAACAGTCTGGGCTACTCCTGCCTCAGGAAAAGGCAAACCCATTCGTGGGATTGCTTTTGCTCAAGGACCTGGATGCACTTGGTGGGTAATGCAAAAGAATGGGGAGGTCCGGTGTGTACCTCAGGGGGATTTAATACTGGGTGAGAATAGCCCATGAGTTGAGATGTATTATGTTAATTATTATATAATACTGTGTGTCATCACTACCATAGATGAAAATAGTGATTAACTAGAATGTATTGGAAAGAGTGTAACCTGAGCATGACATAAATGGTATGGAATAAGGGGTGGATATATGTCCTGGTTTCAGTTAGGACAGTTATTTT
>NW_023305164.1:0-1085 GCF_011077185.1 Oxyura jamaicensis | reverse complement strand
ATAAAGATGGAGCATGGGGATATCACCTCTGTCTTGTGTGTCTTACCAATGGAAATAGTTCTGCAAGTTAAAACGGTGTCTCGCTGGAGCGTGCATGTGTAGAATGTTTTCTTCTGTTGACAGTGTCATGTAGGTGGTGGTTTGCCCAGTCATTTGAAATGCAAAGATAGAAGCGCTCGGCAGTCCTGTGGGTCTCCATCTCCCTAAGACGATCTAGGATGTGCTGTGTGTTTGAGGCCTTGTTGTCTTCCCCCTGCTCCCAAATAAAAGGGCATGCTTTTATTGCGAAATAGCCGCATTGAGGACTGGCAGATGTAGAACCAGAGAAGAATAAGGTTGGAAAAAAGCTTCCAGGCATCGTCTGTTGTCTGTCCCTGTCCCGAGGAAGAATAAACTCTACCTGCTGTGATTTCTGACAGGTGCTTGTCAGCCTGTTCTTGACTAACGTAGGCGTTTTGCTACCTCTTTCTCTTCAGTCGTGGGTTTCCCAACTTTGAGAAGTAATTTCTCCTACATTTTGAAAAGTTTCCGTGGAAGGCTCTGGGATGCTTGCGTTGGCTTCTGATAAGGTCAAGACTCGGCTGCTGTTCTCTTTGTTTTTTGTATTTATTTTTAGTGTCTTTTTTTCCAAACGAAGGCCGTTGTTCAGTAACTAGAAGAAGGAGAAGCTAAAGGCACCATAAGGCTTTTAAATGCGATCACCTCTCGTGCTTTGTTAGACCTCTGGCTTCGCTGTGATCCTTGTTTAATTGCAATTACATTCAAGGCTTACTGGAGCGTGGGAACGTTAAAATGCTATTAAATATTTTTAGTGTTTGAAACTTGCTAAATGAAATGATTTTTGTGACTCCGCTCCTCATAAAGAAACTTGATTCGTTAGCAGGAGTAATAATCTTTGTTACTGGATCTGTTTGCGGGCTTAAGGATTGCAGCTGTGAATGACTAAAGTCTTTTGAAGAAGCTGAATTATAAAAACCAAACCAAAACAAAAAAACAGCCCTTGTTCTACTCGAAATAACATAGAATTTGCCGTTTGCAGGGTCAGTTGAAAATAGTTGTGGAAGTCAACTACTTGGGGTGGGGGA
>NW_023305163.1:0-1342 GCF_011077185.1 Oxyura jamaicensis | reverse complement strand
TCTAGGGTCGCGGTGGATTTTCCATCCCATTTTCTCATGTCCTCTCCATGGTCACGTAGGTAAAACCACAGGATGGCCCGAGGTGTGTATCCACGATATCGTCTTCCTTGCACGGATGAGCGCTTACCCCTAATAGCAGAGACATTGGTTTGTACAGGAGGGGAGGAAAATAATCTCTCTTCAAGGTGGTGGACCTTTTCAGAAAGTTTCTCCAAAGTATTCTCTTTTAGTTGGTGGACCCTGGTTCGTTCAGGCGGGGAAGAAAATAATCTCTCTTCAAAGTGGTGGACTTTTTCAGAAAGTTTCTCCACATCCGAAACGCAGGCCTGTAGGGAAGAGGAGAGGCTTTCTTCGTACTGCCGGAGTTGTTTAGCCACATCACCCACTGTGGGTTCCTCATCCTCTTTCCAGGCCATTATTGCCAATGAGCTGGCATATGATGATGGTGCACTCCGTACAAACTTCCGCCACATGGGTCGTGTACACTTGACTTCATCTGGATCTGTGGGTACTTGTCCATTGTCTGGGTCCTCATAAATCACCTCCCGTATGGCTAATTCCCTCAGGTACTGGATTCCCTTCTCCATAGTGGTCCACTTGCCTGGCAGACATACAAGTTCTTCCTTGTAGGGATACCTTTCCCTTACAGCGTACAGGAGACGCCTCCAGAGGCTGTGAGATCGTGCTCCATCTGCAATTGCTTTGTCAATGCCTGCATCTCTAGCAAGGGATCCCAGCCGCCTGGCTTCCTTGCCCTCTAATTCCACACAATTGGCTCCGGTATCCCAGCACCGGAGCAGCCAGGTGACAAGCTGCTCACCTATGCAGCGACCAAAATCTTTTCGCACATCTCGTAGCTCACGCTGGTATAGGTTTCGGGTAACTACTGTTGATTTTTCAACATCCCCATCTTCATCCTCCTGCTCCTCTGATAGCCCGACCTCGTCTTCTCTACACCTAGACCTAGCAGAAGACTCTCTGCGTTCTAAACGACCTGAGTCTCTATACCATTTTTTCACCTTGTCTACAGGGGCAACTTGTACTGCTACAGCTCGTTTCTCTGACCCAACCACAGGGTCTGCCACAGGGGTTGGAACACCCTCTGCAGAGGCAACTTGCACTGCTATGGCTCGTTTCTCTGGCCCAGCCACAGGAGCTGGAGCGGCTGCAGGAGCTGGAGCTGGAACAGCTACAGGAGCAGGAGCTGGAGCGGCTGCAGGAGCTGGAGCTGGAGCTGCAGGAGCTGGAGCAGCTGCAGGAGCTGGAGCTGCAGGAGCTGGAGCTGCAGGAGCTGGGGCTGCAGGAGCAGGAGCTGGAGCGGCTGCAGGAGCAGGAGCTGGGG
>NW_023305162.1:0-2692 GCF_011077185.1 Oxyura jamaicensis | reverse complement strand
CTCCGATGCTTTCCCACAATGCGACAGGACCCGTCAGTGAACAGGGCATATCTCTTCTCATTTTCTGGTAGCTTGTTGTACAGTGGAGCTTCCTCAGCACGGACCACCTCCTCCTCTGATGACATCCCAAAGTATTTGCCTTCTGGCCAATCCATAATCACTTCCAAGATTCCCGGACGACTGGGGTTTCCTATTCGAGCCCGCTGAGTAATCAGTGCAACCCACTTGCTCCATGTAGCATCAGTTGCATGATGTGTAGAGGGGACCCTTCCTTTGAACATCCAGCCCAGTACTGGCAGTCGGGGTGCCAGGAGGAGCTGTGCTTCAGTACCGACCACTTCCGAAGCAGATCGAACTCCTTCATATGCTGCCAATATCTCCTTTTCGGTTGGAGTGTAGCGGGCCTCAGATCCTCTGTATCCCCGACTCCAAAAGCCTAGGGGTCGACCTCGAGTTTCCCCAGGTTCTTTCTGCCAGAGGCTCCAGGTGGGGCCATTCTCCCCGGCTGCGGTGTAGAGCACATTCTTTACATCTGGTCCTGTTTGGACTGGCCCAAGGGCTACTGCATGAACTATTTCCTGCTTAATTTGTTCAAAAGCTTGTCGTTGCTCAGGGCCCCATTCAAAATCATTCTTCTTACGGGTTACTTGTTAGAGCGGGTTTACAGTCAGACTGTAATTTGGAATGTGCATTCTCCAAAACCCCACGACACCTAGGAAAGTTTGTGTTTCCTTTTTGCTAGTTGGTGGAGACATAGCTGTTATTTTGTTGATCACATCCATTGGGATTTGACGACGTCCATCTTGCCATTTTATTCCTAAAAACTGGATCTCTCGTGCAGGTCCTTTAACTTTATTTTGTTTTATGGCAAAACCGGCCTTCAGAAGGATTTGGATTATTTTCTTCCCTTTCTCAAAAACTTCCTTTGCTGTGTTACCCCACACAATGATGTCATCGATGTACTGCAGGTGTTCAGGAGCTTCCCCCTGCTCCAGCGCAGACTGGATCAGTCCATGGCAAATTGTAGGGCTGTGTTTCCACCCCTGGGGCAGCCGATTCCAAGTATATTGGACTCCCCTCCAAGTAAAGGCAAACTGTGGCCTGCACTCTGCTGCTAGAGGGATGGAGAAAAATGCATTAGCGATATCAATTGTGGCGTACCACCTGGCTGCCTTTGATTCCAGTTCGTACTGGAGTTCTAGCATGTCCGGCACTGCAGCACTCAGTGGTGGTGTGACCTCATTCAGGCCACGATAGTCCACGGTTAGCCTCCACTCCCCATTAGACTTCCGCACTGGCCATATGGGACTATTAAAAGGTGAATGAGTCTTGCTGATCACTCCTTGGCTCTCCAGTTGACGAATTAGCTCATGGATGGGAATCAGGGAGTCTCGGTCGGTGCGATATTGCCGCCGGTGCACAGTTGCAGTAGCAATTGGCACTTGTTGTTCTTCGACCCTCAGCAACCCCACAATAGAAGGGTCCTCTGAGAGACCGGGCAAGGTAGACAATTGTTCAATGCCCTCTGTCTCTAAGGCAGCTATGCCAAAAGCCCACCGGAACCCTTTTGGGTCCTTGAAATATCCTCTTCTAAGATAGTCTATGCCAAGGATGCATGGAGCATCCGGGCCAGTCACAATACGGTGTTTTTGCCACTCATTCCCAGTTAGACTCAGTTCAGCTTCCAATACAGTTAATTGCTGGGATCCCCCCGTCACTCCATAAATACTGATGGGTTCTGGCCCCTTATAGCCTGATGGCATTAGAGTACATTGTGCACCGGTGTCTACTAAAGCCTTATACTTCTGTGCGTCTGACGTGCCAGGCCATCGAATCCACACAGTCCAATAAACTCGATTGTCCCTTTCCTCCCCCTGGCTGGAGGCAGGGCCCCTCTAATCCTCGTCAGAATCTTCATTCCTGTGTTTAAAGGACTGCCTGCTGGAAGTTGGAGCAGCAAACTTTTCAGAGACCCCCTTTTTCCCAATTGTTTTCTTTTGCAACTCACGTACCCGTGCCTCTAGGGTCGCGGTGGATTTTCCATCCCATTTTCTCATGTCCTCTCCATGGTCACGTAGGTAAAACCACAGGATGGCCCGAGGTGTGTATCCACCATATTGTCTTCCTTGCACGGATGAGCGCTTACCCCTAATAGCAGAGACATTGGTTTGTACAGGAGGGGAGGAAAATAAACTCTCTTTCAGTTGCTGGACCTCTTCAGAGAGTTTCTCCAAAGTATTCTCTTTTAGTTGATGGACGCTTTCAGAAAGTTTCTCCACAGCCGAGACGCAGGCCTGTAGGGAAGAGGAGAGGCTTTCTTCGTACTGCCGGAGTTGTTTAGCCACATCACCCACTGTGGGTTCCTCATCCTCTTTCCAGGCCATTATTGCCAATGAGCTGGCATATGATGATGGTGCACTCCGTACAAACTTCCGCCACATGGGACTTCATCTGGATCTGTGGGTACTTGTCCATTGTCTGGGTCCTCATAAATCACCTCCCGTACGGCTAATTCCCTCAGGTACTGGATTCCCTTCTCCATAGTGGTCCACTTGCCTGGCAGACATACAAGTTCTTCCTTGTAGGGATACCTTTCCCTTACAGCGTACAGGAGACGCCTCCAGAGGCTGTGAGATCGTGCTCCATCTGCAATTGCTTTGTCAATGCCTGCATCTCTAGCAAGGGATCCCAG
>NW_023305161.1:0-1634 GCF_011077185.1 Oxyura jamaicensis | reverse complement strand
GATTTGAACACTTGGTCACACCAAGTGCCTCCCTGGGAAACTTAGAAATCTCTGAGGGTCTTTGAGTAACGCATTAATAGCCAGCCTGTGTTACTCATAATTTTGGCTTTGAGTGTGCTTTGTAGACAGGGAATTAATTTATCACCGGCAAGCCAAAGAACCTGTCTACCTATTGCTGCAATAAATGCACTAGATCGCATTGAACCTAGCTGTGACAATTGTCATTGAATGCCACCAAACTCTTTAAGTGTGGCTGTGGCGGTTCGTGGAACGTGACTCAAGTGAGGGTGTGCTGCGTTATGTGTGAGTCCGTCATCGTGGTAGCTCGGCACCCTGAACGCAGACGGATTTGTAAGGGCTAACTGGTCACCTCTTTAACGCAACAGAAAAATTGCCATAATCGGCAGGATTGCCATGGATAAACTGCTGCAAAAATACGAATGTGCCTCTTCCCAGGTTGCGAGGGAGTGGGCTCAAAATTTTTGGAAAGGTGGAGAGAAATTGTGAGAAAGCATTAAGCAGTGCCAGGCTGCACAAAAGATCGGAGTGGGAAAAGGTAAAGGTGTAATCAGTGCAGTGTTAGGAGACTGTTTGTCTTCTGCTCAGCAAGGAGCTAAGGAAACTTATGCTCCCAAACTAATTTCTGATGTGGAATACACAGCTTTGAAAACAGAAAATGAGGCGTCATTGGCCTTTGAAAGGGAGATGGGAAAAACATTAGGAATCAGTGTGGATAAACTTTTGAATGAGAATAATAAACTTCTGAATGAGAATAGTCATCTTAAACAATTACTGAAGAAGTATAATCACCTGTTAAATAAAATACAGCCCTCTGCTCCAGCTAAGCAGGTTCATAGATTAATGCATAGTGCAGACCCTGAGAGCTGGAGGGTGATATTTGGTTTGACAGTGATGATGAGGTCAGAAAGACTGCCAATTCTGAACCTCCATCGATTTCCTTGAGACCTTTGGTTAAAACTGAGACCACCGCTGATGATGGAGATGAGATCTGCACTCCAGTGCGAACAATCCCATGGTCACCAGCAGAGCTGATAAAAATACAGGGGAAGTTCTCAAGGCGGTCTGGAGAATCGGAAGTCAAGTACGCGTGGCAAGTTTCTCTTGAAGGAGATCAAATTATGCTGAGTGAGGAAGAAGCAGCAGGCTTTTGGAGACCAGGAGTATTTTTAACCACCACACCAGGAGACCATAATTACTCCTTAACTGCACGAGCTGCATACTGGGCAGGTGGTATAGATCCCCAGGAGAGAGGGGAACCCCTGGAAATTAGAGCCACAAGCTATGCTGACTTGGCTGTTGCAGTACAGAAAGCAGCCTGCATTCAGGCGATATATGAAAGAGATATGAAAGGAGATTCAGAGCATGCGCTCTGAATTTCTCATAGCCTATTCCTTTAAACAAAAGCCAGAAAACTTTGCACCAATCACTCAAGCTCCACCTAAAAGGTAGAAAATAATATAAATTGGCTTAAGGGAGAGGGGATGTGAAGGAGGATACCATTGTGACTTCTGGGATCAGTTGATGGACTGAGCCTCTCTTCTCCCGCATTGGGACACCTCTGGGTAAGATTTGAACACTTGGTCACACCAAGTGCCTCCCTGGGAAACTTAGAA
>NW_023305160.1:0-3418 GCF_011077185.1 Oxyura jamaicensis | reverse complement strand
AAAATAATTTCAATAGACCAGAAAATTGTGTGGTCTAATTTATAACAATTTGGTGCCGTGACTCGGATGAAGGCGGATTGAGCAGGAATCCCTCTAGGGGAGGCGCCCTGCCGATTTCGGCGGCCCCAGAAATGGAAACTCCTGCTCGAGCCCTTCACCGACGAACCCAAAATTTGACACAAGCAAATAAAACCGGTAAACCCCAGGCAATCTTTGTGCACGAAGACCGAACGAAGACCCACGGGGTGGGTAAGTATAGGCCGGTGTTCCGTTCGGTTGGGGTTGGGTATCCCGGAGCATAACGCCTGAGACGTCCAGAGACATCACGTGTGAGACGTCCAGTGGGACGAGGCGAGTGCGGACCCCTCGGTAGTGCGGTTCCCACATCCCGCGAGGGACTGGGCCACGAAAAGGGGGAAGCGTTGTGTGTGTGTGTGTGTGAAGGTGCTCCGGAAGATGGGACAGAAGAAAAGTAAGCCTTCTGGTCCCATGGGTAAGGGAAACTCTAGTGTGAGTTTACCGGATAGTCCACTGGGACTAATGATTAAAATGATTAGTGATTCCCCTTCTAGGCGGGGAAAGAGTAAAGTAAAGTGAATATGCACACCTTTGGATTAACTCAGAAACTGGAGCTAATCTGTATCTCCTAAAAGAAAAAGGAGGGAAAGGGAGACGTGGCACCACCTCTCTACATAACTCCTCCTATGCCCATGGCCCTCTCCCTTCCAGAACCCGCTGATCCCCAATTTTCAGGGGAGTCAGTGAGATTGACTCCAGTGCTCAAGGGCCAGTAATTAGGAGTCAAACTAAGTAACAAAAAACTTGCCAGACATCCCATCTCAGGCAGGAAACAGATGGACAACAAGGACACAAATTAGCTCAGACTGATAAGGACATTGCAAACTTGCAAAATCACTACATTCTAGATAAAGGGTGAGAAGTATACTATGAGGAAGACATATGGCCTTCCTCCCAAAGACCACTGCCCACCTCCTGAAGACCCCTGCCCACAATTCTTGGAAGAATCTGTGCAAATACAAAGGACTGATAAGCTAATTACCATAAGAAGCGTGAGTAGGCGAGTTCAGGTAATGAATATGTATAGGCGTTAATTGAATGTTCGTTGTTCTGCTGTGAGATAGTTTGTCACTTTGGGTATGTACGTTAGGTGGAAGGATCCCCCGTGCATCCAGTGCTGTCAATAAAGAATACTTTGTCACTAAGAAGAAATTTTGACTTCGTTCTTTAAATCAATCTGGCACCCCAGATGGGACAACCTCTCTGCCCGGCTGCAGGACCCGCTGGGAATAGGACTCCCTAGGGTACCCCCGGGATTTCCCAGAGGGACTCCTTGACTCAACGGATCACTGCGGAGGCAGACAAGGACCCCATCGCTGTAAGTGACGATATTCTTTATTTTGGTTTGTTTGTTTGGTAGACCGGTCATTTGGTGCTGCCTGTAAGTCAGAAGGTAACCTTCTTCAGGGTAGTGTTGGTGTATACTTTTGTGGCTAGCATCTTAAGTATACGTTGGACCTGTTTTGATGGCATTTAATTGCCATTGGGAACCTTGGCAAAAGGTTTGCCTTTAAGGTTTATTTGGTACTGTGTTACTTATTTCGGTTTTCTGACCTATTGAATGCGGAATTTGACTCTGATTGTTGTTAGTGCGATTCTAGCTATATTTTTGGTAATAATAATGGTTTCTTGGTGTTGCTGTAAAAAGATACCAACATGCTGCATTTTGTAAGTGTTAAAGGGGTATCTTGAAAGTGTGAATTGAAAAAAATGGGAGGAAAACAAAATGGTGGAATTGTAAAGAAAAGTCCTTTAGGATGTGTTTTAAGTCATTGGAAGGATATTGGAGGGTCCGCTGGTGGAAGCATGAACAGAAAAAACATTGATAAAATATTGTAAACAATGGTGGCCGCTTTGTGGAGAAAATTGGCCTTTTAATGGAACTTTAAACTATAATACTTTGTTAAAGTTAATGTTTTTGAGGAGAGAAGGGAAATGGGATGAAATGTTGTATACTGCTATGTTGTTTCAGCATCTTGGAGGGAAAAGGTATGGAATTAAGTTGGCCTCTGACTGAGCTTTTGGTGCTGGCATTAGAAAAGTACAGGCTGGAGAAAGATAAAGGAAGTGTTAAAAGGGTTGTGGAAGGTGTTAAAGGTGTGGCATGTAGTATTTGATAAAGCTGTTTGAAGTTGAATGAGCAGGAAAAGAGGATGTAGGGATGTTAATAGTTCTGTCTCAACCCGAGGCTGAGATCTCAAAATCATGGGTGTGAGCCCTCTGGGGCAGAGGGACCATGATGGGTCCAAAAGAGTTGTCATGGAAACAGAAAAGCAGTTAACTCTTAAAACAACCTGAGTTCACATGTGAGCTCAGATTGCCAATGGGATCGCTCAGGGAACTTTCAACGATTGCATTCCCCTGACCGACCCCCCCCAACTGAGACCCTAATCACCCCGGAAATTATGAACAGCTATACAGAAATCTGGTTAAAATGGGAATTGAGAATTTGTTCCAACAAGATCCAAAAGAAACCCCTATGGAATTTTTGAACCAACTTTTGAAATACAATAAAGAAAAATAAATAAATAAATAAATTTTGGATGTGGCTTCAGAAAACAGAGGTAATTGGCTAGCCTCTTTCTAGGGCAATTAGCCCCCTGATATCAGAAAGAAATTGTCTTAGGCTGCAGGATAAACTTACAACAGCCAGGAATAAGGGAGACCTGGGGCATCTACCCTAGCAGGTCCACTGGTTGAAATAAAGCTAGGGAACGAAGAGAGAGGCTTGAATTTTTGTTGGTTAAGGGAGCTTCTTTCTCTGTGTTAATTACTCTGTAAATGTAATAGGAGTAACTGGCCAACAGGAAAAGGCATTTTTTTTTGCAATGCTTGAAATTTAATTTGGGAAAAATGATTGGAATTACAAAATTAGAAAAATAGTCAAGTTTGGTTCATGGTACTAGATTTAAAGGATGCCTTTTTCTGCCTGCCCGTGGCAAATGAAAAACAGAAACTCTTTGCCTTTGAATGGGAAAATCCTAATAGAGGACGAGAAACTCAGATTACTTGGACAGTGTTACCACAGGGGTTCAAAAATAACCCCACCATATTTAGGGAACATCTAGCCTGTGATCTTGAAGTTTTGACAGACCCCTTCGGGAAAAGGGGACACTGTTGCAATATACAAATGATAGCTACTGAAGAAGAGGAGGAATGTGTATCATGGACTTTTAGTTTACTAATATATATATATATATATTTTCAGCACTAATACTATGAACCTAGCCTCTTTCCTCAGTAACTGTTCCCAGATCGCCAGATCTTGCATCAAGACCATGAACACGGTATACTCCAGCTGACCAGACTTCTAGGAAACACCCCTAGAAGATGTGGAGGA
>NW_023305159.1:0-1761 GCF_011077185.1 Oxyura jamaicensis | reverse complement strand
GCAGCTGAAGTTCCCCCACAGCCTGTGGAGAGGCCCCTGGTGGAGCAGGCTGTCCCCCTGCAGCCCATGGGTCCCACAGGGAGCCGGTCTCCGCGCTGCAGCCCATGCCGGAGCCCACAGCGGAGCAGGTGGATCTGCCCTGAAGGAGGCTGCGGCCCGTGGAGGACCCCACTTTGGAGCAGGGGAAGAGAGTGACCGTGAAGGAGCGGCAGAGGCAAAGTGTTGTGGACTGACTGCAGCCCCCATTGCCCCAGTCCCCTGTTATACTCGGGGGGGAGGAGGTGGAAGGCGGTGCATGTGGGGAAGGTGTTTGCACTTTGCTTTGGTGTGTCCCACAAACACCACAGACACAGCACAGACACAGCCCAGAAGGAGCACAGTCACAGCACAGACAGAGCACAGACAGGGACCAGACACTGCACGGACACAGCACGGGCACAGCCCAGACAGAGCACAGAGTGCGCACACACAGCCCAGACAGAGCACAGACAGAGCCCAGGCACAACACAGAGAGTACAGACACAGCACAGTTTGCACAGAAAAAGAACAGACACAGCCCAGAAAGAGCACGGACACAGCACAGACAGACGACAGACACCAGAGCCGTTATCCCAGCTTCGCAGCAGCCAGGTGTACTGGGTCTGGCTGGGATGCTAACTTTCCCTGCAGCAGTCCATGCAGTGCTGCGCTCTGCACTTGGAGCTAGAACAGCAGTGGTACCACAGCTGTGGTGTGTCTGCTGCTGAGAAGTGCTGGCACAGCATCAGGACTTTCTCTAACCGTTCCAGGGGGTGGGCAAAAAAGTGAGAAAGAAACATCACCAGGACAGCTGACCTAAACCAACCAAAGGGATATTCCATACCATATGATGTCACACTCGGCAATAAAAGGTGGAAAAAGAAAGAAGAGGGAGGGGTGGGCTCTTGTGAAACACCGGCTACGTGCGTTGAGGCCCTGCTTCAAGGACGTGGTCAAGCATCGCTCATTTGTGGGAAGTAGAGAGCAATTTCTTTCCTCTGCACTTCCACATAGCCTTTACTTGGTTTGTTATTCCCTTTCCCCGTCCCTCTTCCCCTTTCCCTTTATTCCCTTGAGTTGAATTGTTTAATTAATAATAATATTTTGTTAATAATATCTTTCCTCTTTAATTAAATTTTCCTTATCTCAACCCGTGAGTCATTCTTTCCTTTACTTCCTCCCCTCCTCATCTGAGGAGGGGGAGTGAGAGAGCGGTTGTGGTGTTCAGCTGCCTAGCACGGTAAAAGCACCCCACCAGGTGACAATGTGCTCCAGCAATAGAGCAATTGACATCATCCAGTTCAAACCACGGGCTGTTCTCACCCCAAACTGAGGTGCCCATCGGACTGCCCCATCCTTCCGTTCCTCCCCAAGTGCACCCACGTCCTTGAGCAAAAGCCATCCCATGGATGGGTTTGCCTTTGCCCAAGGCACGAATAACCCAGGCTGTCTTCCCCAGCATCTCCTTTCTGTGCACCACAGGGACTTTATCTCCTTCTGCAGTCCGTCAGAGGTGGGACTGGGCAGGGCCGGCTGGGTTGGCAGCTCCCCTGCTCTTGACTAACCAGGTGGCTTTTGCTAAAGGTCTATCGCCAATGTCGTTGGCATGTCCCCGCACCCATTGCTTTCAGTGCAGTCTTTACCAGTCAATTGCATCCTTTGATTTTCCCAGAGGCTGGTGCACGGTAGGGGATGGGATATACCCGCTCAAGGCCCTGCTCTTTGGCCCAGGTGTCACTCTGG
>NW_023305158.1:0-4541 GCF_011077185.1 Oxyura jamaicensis | reverse complement strand
CTGGTCAGCAGTGGGGCCCTTACCAAACATGGGGCAGCTTCTAGATCTTCTAGATCCTTCTCACAGAAGCCACCCCTATGGCCCCCTGCTACCAAAACCTTGCCACATAAACCCACTACACCCAACCAAACCAGCACACCAACTTTACTTTTTTGAAGTTGACACTGCACAGGACTTTGATTTAGCAGAATGAAATAGCAGTTTACTTCAATCACAGTACAAATAAAAATTATGCTTAGCAAAGTATAGTAGTTGCAATATACAGTTGAATCATAATACAAATGCAATTCTTGTTGCTGGTCTTCATTATGACTCTGGCCGTCCCAGTTGCTAGGAAGGAATACATGGGTTGAAACTGGCTTAAGCCTGTTGCTCTCTTCAAAGTTCTTTCTGTTTGTTGTACGGTTTTTATACTGTATGTTCTATACTGAGTTTTTTTATGCTCAGTTTGGCTGAGCCACATATAACCCTACCAGTTCTGGTCTGGCTAACTCTGGAAGACATGTATTTGCACGTATTTATTTATTAAGCCAGGGACAGTTACACAGCCAATTGATTTCCTCAATTATTGTAGCCATTTATCTAGAACAAAGACTATCTCCCATCCCTTTTGTGTTTTCAGTTTTTTAAAACACTTGTGGTCAGTCATTCTCTACTTCTTTACTTAGGCAACGAATATATACTCATGAAGTTATCCCCTCAGAGCCTTCTTCCATTCTAGGAGTTCATTGATCAATCACAACATGAAGTGTTTAAGTTTTTTACATTTTGACTTCAAAAAGAGAACTTTTCTGTAAGATACCTTTTTGGCATCGTGTATAAACATTTTATTTTTCAGTAATTCCATTATTTATATTGTAGGTCATGCAGGAGTCTCTGCCAGCATGATGAAGAAAAGAACTTCCCACAAGTAAGTTGCTAATATTTTTACTAAAGAATATTTCTCAATAACTGGAATTTCCATTCTAGAAATATATCTGTATTGTTCCAGTCACTTTGCTCTTGAAAATCATGTGGAGCAGTAATCAGCCAGTGTATGTGTGTAGTCAGACTTTAATTCTTTTGGGCGGGAGGTGGGAAAGAATGCACCATTGGTGGAGTTCTAAATATCATTTTGAATGTTACTCTGAGAGAAATTATCCTGTGAATGCAATTCTGTAATTTACTCTGGAATTCAGAGGCAAGAGGTTGCAAGCCAGAAATTGAGTACATGTACTCTAGGATTTGTTACAGCTCTAGTTTTTGAAAAGGATTTTTCACTTTTTTTTTTTTTTTTTTAATAAAGAACAAACTGAAGCACTTCTTATAGAAGGCTGCTATTTGTGTGTGAAGGATACTTGCTTATCCTATACATTCATGGCACGTATTATTCTCTCTACTACATTTTGAAATAGTAGCAGCTAAATGATGAGTATGAGAAGACAGAGGTAATAGCTTGGACATGTTTGACATTAGTGTCTAACAGCTAGATGTTGCAACTGGCTGCATGTCTAGTTGGAGAACTCTAAAAATAAGCTGGGGAAGGGTGAAATATTAAGATACTGCTACTTATATTTTAATTATGAATTACTATAGTGGTGCTATATGACATGCATCAATACAAAGCAATTTGTCTGGCAGGAATATCTTCTATGATTAACATATTTGAATTAGTATTGTTTCCCAGACACAACACATGATGCTCTGCTCTAATCCCTTTCACCAGCTCTTCACTATTCACTCTTGTCTATCTCTTTACACGGCAAAGATAAACATTTATTTGTTTAGAGACAGGTAGAGTTGGTTAAAACTTAATTTCTCTTGTTCTTTTTCAACCGCTCAGAGAAAGGAGTGTATGATGGGAAGACTATCAGAGGTGGGTTGCCTTTTGTACTTGAGGGTGGCTAGATTTGTCTTTACTGTTCTGTTGTTATACACTTATTCAAATAGCTAAATAGGTTGTATATTTGTTAGCATAAAGGCTTTTATGGGGCATATTAATTTGTGATCCTATGTCACATGATTTTGAGGCATTTAACTTGAGCACCCAACTGAGTTTTATGTTAATTTAGCCTAGTCTAACTGTTTTAGAATTGTTTGGTAAAGGTTTTATTTTGTACCAAACCAAGATGACTTTTTGTGTGCTGCTCACTGACTTCTCTGAGAATGAGAGACTAGTATAGAGTTGTTTATATTTGATATCATTACTTACATTTTTGGAATGAACAGGTAACAGTAAGTAGTGCTGTAGACATGTTTATACTAAACAAGTGGGATATGAATGCCTATGTAAAAATGTATGCTGATGCTACTCTGAGCTGTTATAGCCAACCATGAATTAGTAATGCATACTTTATAGTTGATTTAGTTATGATGACTCTTACATTCCTCATTTAAAGGAAAAAGAGGAACAAGTCTACTGGCATTTGAAGGCCATAGGGCCTTCAAAAACTTCTAAACTAGGTTCAGAAAGTTCATGGGGAAGGGAGGAGCCAAGTGGATGGAACAGGGGAACTCAGGAAGTGATAAAATGAGCTGTGTGGATTAGTTTTCTGAACTCTTAACTAATATGTTAGTTAACCATTGACCCTTTTACTGACTCTTTTGGAAGGGGTTCCCATGGTTATAGGTCAGCTGCAAAAGAGCAGTTCTTATGTGTGCTCTGTCAGTGTCAATAGGTAGTGATGAATATGAAGCTGACCTTATTGTCAGATCAGTCAGTAGTCTGTTAGCTTTTATCCCTTCAACTACCACTGAATTTATCCCTTGTGAATTTCACTCTTACTGTGGCAGGTTATACTTGGCTAAGGGCCAAAGTCCCACCCATCTGCTCACCCCCCCTCCTCAGCAGGGTAGGGGTGGAAAATAGGATGAGAAAGCTCATGGGTCAAGATAAAAAGATTGCTTACCAATTACTGTTGCAGGCAAAAGAGGCTTGAGTTAGGGAAAATTGAGTTAGGGAAAATTATTTTATTGCCAATTAAAATAGATTCAGATGGTAAGAAACAAACATTAAAATAACACCTTTCCTTTCCCATGATCAACTTCACTCCAGACTCCTCTACCCTCTCTTCCTCCCCAAAGCAGCACAGGGAATTGGGGAGGGGCGTTTATAGCCAGTACATAAGGATTGCTCTCTCTGCTATTCCTTCCCCCCGTACTTTTCCCCTGCACTGGCATGGGTTCTGTACAGGCCACAGTTCCTGTCAGGGAATATCTGACTGCTCCGGCACGAGTCTTCCATGGACTACAGTGTGGATATCTGCTCTGGTGCCATAGAACACCTCCTTCTTTCTGAACTTGGTGTTCCCTTTGCTCTCTCCCCACTCCCCACCCCCCTCACATGCTCCCTCTCTCTCCCTCACTCTCTCTTGCGCTCTCCCTACACCCCTCCCCCTTCTCTGCCTGTCGAGCCTTTTTTTGCGCTTTCTTTTATGTTTTCACAAAGGTGCCACCAACTTTGCTGATTGGCTCATCTTTGGCTTGTGGTGATGTTGCCAAGCCAGCTGGAATCAGTTGCATCTGTCACAAGGCAGCCCCTGACCCCTTCTCACTTGAGGGCATCCCAGTGTAAAGAATTCAAGAAAATGAATTTCAGAAGTGAATAATGGTTTTTGAAGGAGTACAGAAATGTGATGGTTTTACTCGGGTGGGCGACCGAGCTCCACCACAACTGCTCTCTCACTCCCCCTCCTCAAAGAGGAACAGGGAGAAAATACGATGAAAGGGGCTCAAGGGTTGAGATAAGGACAAGGAGATGGCGCAGTAATTATTGTGATGGGCAAAACAGACTCAGCATAGGGAGATAGTAAGATTTATTGCCTATTACTAACGAGCTAGAGAAGTGAGAAACAAAGGAAAGAAACCAAAAGCACCTTCCCCCCCCCATCCACCCTCTTCCACCTCCTCCCCCCGAGCAGTGCAGGGAAATAGGGGAGTGGGGGTTATGGTCAATCTATAGTAATTCTTCTCTGCCGCTCCTTCTCAGTCACTCTCGTCCCCTGTGCTGTGGGGTCCCTCCCACGGGATGCAGTCCTTGCTGAACTGATCCGGCGTGGGCTTCCCACAGGCAGCAGCTCTTCAAGAACTGCTCCAGATATGGGTCCATACCACGGGGTCCACCCCTCAAGACACTGCTCCAACCTGGGTCCCCCACAGGCAGCAGCTCGTGCCAGGTCACCTGCTCCTGCGTGGTCTCCTCTCCACGGGCTGCAGGTCCAGCCCGGAATCTGCTCTGGCAGGGGTCTTCCACAGGCCACAGTCTCCGTCGGTGCAGGTCCACCTGCTCCACCGTGGTCTCCTCCATGGGCTGCAGCGTGGAACCCTGCTCCACCGTGGTACTCCATGGGCTGCAGGGGGACATCCTGCTTCACCATGGTCCTCACCACAGGCCGCAGGGGCCTTCTGCTCCGGTGCCTGGAGCACCTCTCCCCCTCCTTCTTCGCTGACCTTGGTGCCTGCAAGGCTGTTCCTCACTCCTCTCACTCTCCCAGCTGCTGTGTGGCGCAGTGTTGTTTTTTTTTTTTTCCCTGTCTTAAATATGCTCTCTCAGAGGTGCAAAC
>NW_023305157.1:0-3873 GCF_011077185.1 Oxyura jamaicensis | reverse complement strand
CCTATCACTGGTGTTTACAGAGAATAGGTCACCCGCCTCTCCACTCCTCCTCACGAGGAAGTTGTAGACTGTGATGAGGTCTCCCCTCAGCCTCTTCTTCTCTAGGCTGAACAGGCCCAGTGACGTCAGCCGCTCTTCATATGTCTTCCCCTCCAGGCCCTTCACCATCTTCGTCGCCCTCCTCTGGACACTCTCCAACAGTTTAATGTCCTTTTTGTACTGCGGTGCCCAGAACTGCACACAGTACTCAAGGTGAGGCCGTACCAGCGCAGAGTAGAGCGGGACGATCACTTCACTTGCCCTACTAGCGATGCCATGCTTGATGCACCCCAGGATACGCTTGGCCCTCCTGGCTGCCAGGGCACACTGCTGGCTCATATTCAACTTGCTGTCAACCACAACCCCCAGATCCCTCTCTGTGGGGCTGCTCTCCAGTGTCTCGTCGCCCAGTCTGTACATATAGCCAGGGTTGCCCCATCCCAGGTGCAGGACCTGGCACTTGCTTTTGTTAAACTTCATGCGGTTGGTGATCGCCCAGCTCTCCAATCTGTCCAGAATTAAATTAACCCTAAAATAATTCAAATTTTTCAAAAATCAATTATAACATTAAAATTCTAAGTCAAGAAGTCAAGGCATCCAAGTGGGTTTTGAATATCTGCAGAGAAGGAGACTCCACAACCTCTCTGGGCAACCTGTTCCAGTGCTCTGTCACCCTCATAGTAAAGTACCCTCTCATATTCAGCCGAAACCTCTTATGCTTCGTTTTGTGCCTGTTGCCTCTTGTCCTGTCACTGAACACAACTGAAAAGAGACCAGCTCCATCCTCTCAGCACCCTCCCCTCAGATATTTATATACATTGATGAGGTCTCCCCTTAGTCTTCTCTTTTCCAGGCTAAACAGGGCCAGTTCTTTCAGCCTGTCCTCATACGACAGGTGCTCCAGTCCTCTAATCATCTTAGTATCCCTCCTCTGGACTCACTCCAGTAGTTCTATGTCCCTCTTGTACCAGGGATCCCAGAACTCGACACAATGCTCCAGGTGTGGACTCAACAGGGCTGAGCAGAGGGAGAGGATCACCTCCCTTGTCCTGCTGGCAACACTCTTAAGAATGCACCCCAGGATACCGTTGGCCTTCTTTGCCAGAAGGACACATTGCTGACTCATGGTCAGCCTGCTCTCCACCAGGACTCCCAGGTCCCTCTCTGCAGAGCAGAACTCCAGCAGGTTAGCCCCCAGCTTGTATATCTTAGCCTATATCTTAGGCCAGCATTCCTAACAAGAACCCAGTTCAACCAACATGTTATATCACCTTGTGAAACCAAGATGGTCTCATTAGGGTACTAGAACACTGAAGGGAAATGGTTGTGTTTTTTGTTGTTGTTGTTAGTTTTTTTTGACATCTTCCTTTTTTTCTTTTTTAGCAGATGCTAAATATACTATTCTTAATTTTATTAGATAATCAGTGCTCACATTGTCTTTCTGGTGGTCAAGATTGGTTTGGCTTGAATTATTTATCTTCTGCTAGTTACTTCTGCAGGCAAATTTTAGGGAAAAGCCTAGATAATTTGTTTTAAACCCTCACTAGACATTTTTACACAGCATTCCCTAATACACAAACTTATCCACTTTGAGAAAAATGTAAGCCTTTGAAATTGGTAATGTTCTACTTCTAAACTAAGCTTCATAGTTTTAGCACTTTAATGCAATACAAACAGTATATCAAGGATAAAACTTATTACTATATCCATCAAGAAAAAAAAAGTTATCATACTTTTAACATCCCATTGTTAAGTCTAAGATGCAATTGGAAAGTATTTGCGTAGTAAACATACTAAAATCATTAATATTCATAAACAAGAAAAATTTCACAACTGCTTCTACCTATTATTAAAACATACCTTATTTCATCAGTTTCTGGCACTTTGGTGTATGGTAGAATTGCTCGAACTCTCCTTCTATCCTCCACAGGCTACAATTTAAGAGAAGAGAGCAAAGATATTACATTTTGCTTTCACTCACTTTTAGTGTAGAATTCCTCTCCCCAACATTACGCTATTCAGAGGGAAAGGTCTGGTAACAGAGATTTGTATCCAGTTGTGAGTTTTAAGTTTTCAAATGGTCAAAAAAGTAAGAGCTAAGAATGTTTAATTCCTAAAGTTATCTACAACAGCTCTCATTACATTCCTAGCCTCGTAGCATGACAGATAACATATGCTATCAAAATTAATTACCAATAATGTAACTCCCATGAAAGAGTACTTTAGAATTCCCTTCCACTTAGTGAAAATTTAGGAAAATTTAACATTCGGAAACATTTGGGTTTTGCTTGGAGGGATGAACGTGAAGATACAGTTTGTAGGTGATTTTTTTTAATTTACTGATATTGTCTTAAGCATGGAGAAATGAAAGATGACCAACTTTTAAAAACTTCAGTTATTTGAAGGACCCATATTTTGAAATGTATGCTTGATACATAGAATATCCTGAGTTGAAAGGGATCCACAAGGATCATCAAGTCCAACTCAGGGCTCCACTCAGGAACACCATATGTTTGAGCGTGCTATATAAATGCTTCTTGAACTCTGACAGGATTAGTGCTGTGACCACTTTCCTGGGGAACGTGTTCCAGTGCCTGACCACCCTCCTAGTGAAGAACCTTTTCCCAGTATCCAATCTGAACCTCCCCTGTTGAAGCTTCATGCCATTCCCTCGGGTCCTTTCACTACTCACCAGGAAATCAGAGCCTGCCGTTCCTCTTCCCCTCGTGAGAAAGCTGTAGGCCTCAATTAGGTCTAACCTCAGTCTCTTCTACCCTAGGCTGAACAAACCAAGTGACCTCAGACACTCCTCAAATATCTTCCCCTCTATACCCCTCACCATCTTCAAATTCCTCCTTTGTTTTTATATCCTTATACCGTGGCACCCAAAAGTGCACACAGTACTTGAGGTGAGGATGCAACAGTGCAGAGTACAGAGTACAGTGGGACAATCACTTCCCTTGACCACCTAGCAATACTATGCCCGATGCACTCTAGGACACAGTTGGTTTGGCTGCCAGGGATCACTCTTGACTCATATTCAACTTGCCATCGACCAGAACTCCCAGATCCCTTTCCACAGGGCTGCCTTCCAGCCTTTCAAATATGGATGTATATCAAGGGTTCCACTGTCCAAAGTGCAAACTCTGGCACTTGCTATTGTTAAATTTCATATTCTTGATGATTGCCCAGCTCTCTAGTTATCACGATCTCACCAAAAGACCTCTCTATACTCAAGGGAGTCAACAGCTAATACTAATTTAGTATCACCTGCAAACTTACTTAGCATGTGTGGAAAAATTGCTGGAGGTGACTTATTAAGACTAAAGGTATGTCCATATATTAAGAGAAGTTTGGTATTTTTTACTGTGCTAGGCAGCTGAACTCTATCATAACTGCTCTCTCACTCCCCCTCCCCAGAAGAGTAGGGGAAGAAGAAAAGAAAAAAACAATTAACGGGTTGAGATAAGTACTCTTGAGGTAGTCTATGCCAAGGATGTGCGGAGCCTCTGGGACTGTCACAGTGGGGTGCTTCTGCCACTCATTCCCAGTTAGGCTCACTTCAGCCTCCAATAATCATAGAATCATAGAATCATAGAATCATAGAATATTCCGAGTTGGAAGGGACCCATAAGGATCATCAAGTCCAATTCCTGGCACCACACAGGTCTACCCAAAAGTTTAGACCATGTGACTTAGTGCATAGTCCAAGTGTTTCTTAAATTCAGACAGGCTTGGTGCAGTGACTACTTCACTGGAGAGCCTGTTCCAGTGTGCAACCACCCTCTCAGTGAAAAATCTCCTCCTAATATCTGCTCTGAACTTCCCCTGCCT
>NW_023305156.1:0-3539 GCF_011077185.1 Oxyura jamaicensis | reverse complement strand
CTAGCAGGCTCTCAGACAGAGGGCATCTCACTAGCAGTGTGCCAAGCCTTCTGCTGGCTTCTCAGGGAGAGAAGGAGGCTGTGGTGCCTAGAACACAGGGGCACTCTGCAGGGCTATGCTGGGCAGGCTGGGAGGCAGAGAGAACTCATGGGGCTCTTCCACTGACTGCCTCCCACACCAGCTCTTCTGTGGCTGTGGAGCTTGCTCAGAGATAGCCTGCCTTCTTTCCAGTGCCACGAGAAGTGTTTGGGTGCTGCACAATTAATAATAATCTTTTCTTTATAACTATTTGTCCTAGTTTCAGCTAGGATAGAGTTAATATTCCTCCTTCTAGCTGGTAGGGTGCTATGTTTTGGATTAGGATGAGAAGAGTGCTGATAACATGCTGATGTTTTAATTGTTGCAGAGCAGTGCTTACACTAAGCCAAGGACTTTGCAGCTCATCGCCCTCTCCTGCCAGCAGGCAGGCTGGGGGTGAAGCAAGAGCTGGGAGGGGACAGACCCAGGACAGCTGACCCAAAGTGGTCAAAGGGGTATTCCATACCATCTGATGTCATGCAAAACAATATATAGGGGTGGCTAGCCAGGGTGGGGGGATTGGCTGCTCAGGGATAGGCTGGGCATTGGTCAGCGCATGGTGAGCAATTGCATTGTACGTTACTTGTTTTGTACACATTATTATTATTATTATTGTTATTTTCCTGTCTTAATAAACTGTCTGTATCTCAACTCACAGGCTTCTTTTTCCTGTTTCTCTCCCCTGTCCCAGAGAGGGAGAGGGGAGGGTGAGCCAACGGCTGTGTGGTGCTTAGCTGTCAGCTGGGTTAAACCACAACAGTCCTTTTTGGTGCCTAACCTGGGGCCTTGAAGGGTTGAGACAGATCTGACCGGAGTGTGTTAAACCAAAATCGGTATTAGACCTGCTTAATAGTTGTTAGTCACAATGTTGATTGCTTTGATCTCACCTCTGCTCTGCTTCTTTTCAAGATTGAGTTATATAGCACATTACTTACTGTATGTTTTCCATGTCATGCTGTTTCTCCTTTCTGGGCCCTGGTTTAAGATCATTATTTTACTGTGCGGTGTAACACTGGCTTATGATATGATAAAATTGCTGGTTATGAGACTAACCTGGTATTTGTACTCAGCACTGTTGTTGACTCTATACTTTGGAAACCATATCTCAGAAACCAATAACAATTACACCTATTATCTTTTTTCTTCAGGGAGCCAGTCTGTGGAGGGGATAGGGGGAGATATTTTTTCCTACTTGTTCACTCTCCCTGTCTCCTTCACCACCCTCTTATCCTCTGAGCTAGTCACGATAGTTCTTCAAGTTCTTGAATATCCTTGGGATGTTCAGACCAGCATGTTCTTATTGTTGTGTCTCCTGAATGCACTTCCGATTTTAAGGTTAACCAACTACTTAGGAATGCCATCCAGAGATCTGTCCTGAGACAGGATAGTTATGAGTGGCAGAGAGTGTGGGAGGATATGGGCAGGTTTCTAGAGCAGTGGGCACCTCCAGTGCTTTGGAAATTCCCCCCTGAACAACTGAAAAATCTTTAAAAAAAACCTGGCAGAATGCTTGAAAAAGGGGTGTCATGACTCTGGCAGTTCCAAAGTGACAAAATCACTGCAACGTGCTGGGGCCGGGCCTATGCCTATCTAGCTGCAATCAATGTTACTATCAACATAGTGACAGACCGTGCAGCCACTCCAAGTGTGTAACAGGCCCAATGGCCACGCCAACCCCTGCAGCCACTCCAACCACTATGATAGACCCTGTGGCCACTGCAGCCCCTGCAGCCACTCCAACCTCTGAAGCCACTTCAACCCCTTCGGCCTCTCCAGCTCCAGCTCAGCTTCTCCAGCCCCTGCAGCGTTTCCAGTTCCTGCATCTCCTGTGGCCATACCAGCTCCTGTGGCCTCTCCAGCTTCTGCAGCCACTCCAACCCCTGTGATGGGCCCAGTGGTTGTTCCAGCTCCTGTGATGGGCCCAGCAGTCATCCCAGCTCCTGTGACGGACTCAGCATTTGTTCCAATCCCTGTGGCAGGCCCTGCATTCATTCCAAACCCTGTGGCAGTCCCTGCCTTCATTCCAACCCCTGTGGCAGGCCCTGCAGCTGGGTCAGAGAAAGAAAATGTAGGAGTGCAAGTTGCCCCTGTAGCCAAGGGGAAAAAATGGTTGAGAGAGTCAGACCGTTTAGAACACAGAGAAACTCTTGCTAAGACTAAGTATGGAGAAGACGAGCCCAGGCCATCAGAGGAACAGGAGAATGAAGATGAAGATGTTGCAAAAACAACAGCAACTATGTGAACCCTATACCAGCGTGAGTTACGAGATGTATAAAAAGGTTTTGGTCGTTGTATAGGTGAGCAGCTTGTCACCTGGCTACTCCAGCACTGAGACACTGGAGCCAATTGTGTGGAATTATAGGGCAAGGAAGCCAGGCGGCTGGGATCCCTTGCTAGAGATGCAGGCATTAGCAAAGCAATTGCAGATGGAGCACCAGGCTACAGCCTCTAGAGGAGTCTCCTGTCAGCTGGGAAGGAAAGGTATCCCTTCAAGGAAGAATTTGTATGTCATCCAGGCAAGTGGACCACCAGGAAGAGACGTTTCCAGTACCTGAGGGAATGAGCCATATGGGATGTGATTTATGAGGACCTAGACAATGAACAAATGTCCACAGATCCAGATGAAGTCAAGTGTACACGACCCATGTGGCGGAAGTTTGTACGGAGTGCACCATCATCATATGCCAGCTCATTGGCAGTAATGGCCGGGAAAGAGGATGAGGAACCCACAGTGGATGAAGTGGCTAAACAACTCCAGCACTATGAAGAAAGTCTCTCCTCTTCCCTACAGGCCTGTGTCTCGGCTGGGGAGAAACTTTCTGCAGAGGTCCACCAACTTGAAGAGACTTCACCTTCCTCCTCACTGGTACAAACCAGTGTCCACCAACTAAAAGAGAATACTTTGGAGAAACATTCTGAAGAGGTCCACCAACTTCAGGAGAGTTTGTTTTCCTCCCCACCTGTGCAAACCAGTGTCTCAACTATCAGGGGTAAGCGTTCATCCACGCAAAGAAGACCATATGGTGGGTACACACCCCGTGCCACCCTGTGGGTTTACCTACTTGACCATGGAGAGAACATGAGAAAATGGGATGGAAAATCTACCTCAACCCTAGAGGCATGGGTGTGTGAGTTGCAAAAGAAAACAGGGGGAAAAGGGTTTCTCTGAAAAGCTTGCTGCTCCAACTTCCAGCAGGTAGTTCTTTAGACACAGAAATGAAGATTCTGAGCAGGACTAGAGGGGCCCTGCCTCGAGCCAGGGGGAGGAAAGGGACAATCGAGTTTAATGGACTGTGTGGATTCAGTGGCCTGGCACGTCAGACACACAGAAGTATAAGGCTTTAGTAGATACCGGTGCACAAGGTACTGTAGTGCCATCAAGCTGTAAAGGGCCAGAACCCATCTTTATTGATGGGGTGACAGGGGATCCCAGCAGTTAACTGTATTGGAGGCTGAAGTGA
>NW_023305155.1:3668-5471 GCF_011077185.1 Oxyura jamaicensis | reverse complement strand
TTGTTGATCACATCCATTGGGATTTGACGACGTCCATCTTGCCATTTGATTCCTAAAAACTGGATCTCTCGTGCAGGTCCTTTAACTTTATTTTGTTTTATGGCAAAGCCGGCCTTCAGAAGGATTTGGATTATTTTCTTCCCTTTCTCAAAAACTTCCTTTGCTGTGTCACCCCGCACAATGATGTCATCGATGTACTGCAGGTGTTCAGGAGCTTCCCCCTGCTCCAGCGCAGACCGGATCAGTCCATGGCAAATTGTAGGGCTATGTTTCCACCCCTGGGGCAGCCGATTCGAAGTATATTGGACTCCCCTCCAAGTAAAAGCAAACTGTGGCCTGCACTCTGCTGCTAGAGGGATGGAGAAAAATGCATTAGCGATATCAGTTGTGGCGTACCACTTGGCTGCCTTTGATTCCAGTTCGTACTGGAGTTCTAGCATGTCCGGCACTGCAGCACTCAGTGGTGGTGTGACCTCATTCAGGCCACGATAGTCCACGGTTAGTCTCCACTCCCCATTAGACATTCGCACTGGCCATATGGGACTATTAAAAGGTGAATGGGTCTTGCTGATCACTCCTTGGCTCTCCAGTTGACGAATTAACTCATGGATGGGAATCAGGGAGTCTCGGTTGGTGCAATATTGCTGCCGGTGCACAGTTGTAGTAGCAATTGGCACTTGTTGTTCTTCGACCCTCCGCAACCCCACAACAAAAGGGTCCTCTGAGAGACCGGGCAAGGTAGACAATTGTTCAATGCCCTCTGTCTCTAAGGCAGCTATGCCAAAAGCCCACCGGAAGCCTTTTGGGTCCTTGAAATATCCTCTTCTAAGATAGTCTATGCCAAGGATGCATGGAGCATCCGGGACAGTGAAAATACGGTGTTTTTGCCACTCCTTCCCAGTTCGACTCAGTTCAGCTTCCAATACAGTTAATTGCTGGGATCCCCCCGTCACTCCATAAATACTGATGGGCTCTGCCCTTTATAGCTTGATGGCATTAGAGTACATTGTGCACGGGTGTCTACTAAAGCCTTATACTTCTGTGCATCTGATGTGCCAGGCCATCGAATCCACACAGTCCAATAAACTCGATTGTCCCTTTCCTCCCCCTGGCTGGAGGCAGGGCCCCTCTAATCCTCGTCAGAATCTTCATTCCTGTGTTTAAAGGACTGCCTGCTGGAAGTTGGAGCAGCAAACTTTTCAGAGACCCCCTTTTTCCCGATTGTTTTCTTTTGCAACTCACGTACCCGTGCCTCTAGGGTCGCGGTGGATTTTCCATCCCATTTTCTCATGTCCTCTCCATGGTCACGTAGGTAAAACCACAGGATGGCCCGAGGTGTGTATCCACCATATCGTCTTCCTTGCACGGATGAGCGCTTACCCCTAATAGCAGAGACATTGGTTCGTACAGGAGGGGAGGAAAATAAACTCTCTTTAAGTTGCTGGACCTCTTCAGAGAGTTTCTCCAAAGTATTCTCTTTTAGTTGGTGAACCCTGGTTCGTTCAGGTGGGGAGGAAAATAATCTCTCTTCAAGGTGGTGGACCTTTTCAGAAAGTTTCTCCAAAGTATTCTCTGTTAGTTGATGGACGCTTTCAGAAAGTTTCTCCACAGCCGAGACGCAGGCCTGTAGGGAAGAGGAGAGGCTTTCTTCGTAGTGCCGGAGTTGTTTAGCCACATCACCCACTGTGGGTTCCTCATCCTCTTTCCAGGCCATTATTGCCAATGAGCTGGCATATGATGATGGTGCACTCCGTACAAACTTCCGCCACATGGGTCGAGTACACCTGACTTCATCTGGATCTG
>NW_023305155.1:0-3658 GCF_011077185.1 Oxyura jamaicensis | reverse complement strand
GGAGCAGGAGCTGGGGTGGCTGCAGGAACAGGAGCTGGAGTGGCTGCAGGGTCTGTCACTCGGTGCATAGTAGCATCAATTGCAGCTCGATAGGCATAGGCCAGGCCCCAACATGCTACAGTGAGTTGTGTCACTTTGGAACTGCCAGAGTCATGACACTCTTTTTGCAAGCATTCTACCAGTTTTTTAGGATTTTGCAGTTGTTCAGGGGTGAATCTACAAAACATCGGAGGTGCCCACTGCTCTAGCCACCTGCCCATATCCTCCCACACTCCCTGCCACTCACAATTATCCCGCCTCAGGACAGATCTCTGCATGAGATTCCTAAGTAGTTGTTTAACCTTGAACAAAACCTGAAGCGCATTCAAGAGACATAACAACAAGAACATGCTGGTCTGAGTATCCCAAGGATATTCAACATCTTGGAGAGCTATCGTAACTAGCTCGGGGGATAAGAGGGTGCTGAAGGAGAAAGGGAGAGTGAACAAGTAAGGAAAAATATCTTTCCCTGTCCCCTTCACAGACTGGCTCCCTGATGGAAAAAGGCAGTAGGTGTAATTGTTAATAGTTTCCGAGATATAGTTTCCAAAGTACAGAGTCGACGACAGTGCTGCGTACAAATACCAAGTTAGAGTCATGGCCAGATATTTCATCATATCGTAAGCTATTGTTACACAGCACAGTACCATAACGATCTTAAACCAGGGCCCGGAAAGGATAAACAGCACGACAGGGATCACATACAGCAAGTAACGTGCTATAAAACTCAGTTTGGAATACAGGCACAGCAGACTTGATATTAAAGCAATCAACATTCTGATTAGATCTGTCGTTATCTCAACCCTTTGTGCCCCACGTTGGGCGCCAAAAGAGCTGTTGTGGTTTAACCCGGCTGGCAGCTAAACACCACACAGCCGTTCGCTCACCCTCCCCCCTCCCTCTCTGGGATGGGGGAGAGAAACGGGAAAGTGAAGCCTGTGAGTTGAGATAAAAACAGTTTATTAAGATAGAAAATAATAATGATAATAATAATAATATGTACAAACAAGTGATGCACAATGCAATTGCTCACCACCTGCTGACCGATGCCCAGCCCAACCCCGAGCAGCCGGCCCCCCACCCCGGCTAGCCACCCCTAGATATTGTTTAGCATGACGTCAGATGGTATGGAATACCCCTTTGGTCAGTTTGGGTCAGCTGTCCTGGGTCTGTCCCCTCCCAGCTCTTGTTGCACCCCCAGCCTGCCCGCTGGCAGGACAGAGTGAGAAGCTGAAAAGTCCTTGGCTTAGTATAAGCAGTGCTCTGCAGCAATTAAAACATCAGCATGTTATCAGCACTCTTCTCATCCTAATCCAAAACATAGCACCCTACCAGCTACTAGGAGGGAAAATAACTGTCCTAACTGAAAGCAGGACATATATCCACCCCTTATTCCATACCATTTATGTCATGCTCAGGTTACACTCTTTCCAATACATTCTAGTTAATCACTATTTTCATCTACGGTAGTGATGACACACAGTATTATATAATAATTAACATAATACATCTCAACTCATGGGCTATTCTCACCCAGTATTAAATCCCCTTGAGGTACACACCGGACCTCCCCATTCTTTTGCATTACCCACCAAGTGCATCCAGGTCCTTGAGCAAAAGCAATGCCACGAATGGGTTTGCCTTTTCCTGAGGCAGGAGTAGCCCAGACTGTTCTACCTAGCATAGTTCTTACATGCACTACAGGAACTTTATCCCCTTCTACTGTACGTAGCAGGTTTGGTTGGGCAGGCCCAGCTTGGTTGGCAGATCCCCTAGTATTGACTAACCAGGTGGCCTTTGCCAAATGTGCATCCCAATTTCTGAATGTCCCAGCACCCATTGCTTTCAGTGTAGCCTTTAACAGTCCATTGTATCGCTCAACTTTACCAGAGGCTGGTGTGTGATAGGGGATGTGATATACCCACTCAATACCATGTTCTTTGGCCCAAGTATCTATAAGGTTGTTTTGGAAATGAGTCCCATTGTCTGACTCAATTCTTTCTGGGGTGCCATGTCACCATAGCACTTGCTTTTCAAGGCCCAGGATAGTGTTTTGGGCAGTGGCATGGGGCACAGGATATGTTTCCAGCCATCCGGTGGTTGCTTCCACCATTGTAAGTACATGGCGCTTGCCATTGCGGGTTTGAGGGAGTGTGATGTAATCAATCTGCCAGGCCTCTCCATATTTATATTTCAGCCATCGTCCCCTGTACCAAAGAGGCTTTGACCGTTTGGCTTGCTTGATTGCAGCACATGTTTCACAATCATGAATAACCTGTGCTATAGTGTCCATGGTCAGGTCCACCCCTCGATCACGAGCCCATCTGTATGTTGCATCTCTGCCTTGATGGCCCGAGGTTTCATGGGCCCATCGGGCTACAAATAGTTCACCCTTATATTGCCAGTCCAGGTCCACCTGAGCCAGTTCAATCTTGGCAGCCTGATCCACCTGCTGGTTGTTTTGATGTTCTTCAGTAGCCCGATTCTTGGGCACATGGGCATCTACATGGCGTACCTTTACAACCAGGTTCTCTACCCGGGCAGCAATATCTTGCCATAATGCAGCAGCCCAAATGGGTTTGCCCCTGCGCTGCCAGTTGTTCTGTTTCCATTGCTGTAACCACCCCCAAAGGGCATTTGCTACCATCCACGAATCAGTGTATAGGTAGAGAACTGGCCACTTTTCTCGTTCAGCAATATCTAAAGCCAGCTGGATGGCTTTCACTTCTGCAAATTGACTCGATTCACCTTCTCCCTCAGCAGCTTCTGCAGCTCGTCGTGTAGGACTCCATACAGCAGCTTTCCATCTCCGATGCTTTCCCACAATGTGACAGGACCCATCAGTGAATAGGGCATATCTCTTCTCATTTTCTGCTAGCTTGTTGTACAGTGGAGCTTCTTCAGCACGGACCACCTCCTCCTCTGATGACATCCCAAAGTATTTGCCTTCTGGCCAGTCCATAATCACTTCCAAGATTCCCGGACGACTGGGGTTTCCTATTCAAGCCCGCTGAGTAATCAGTGCAACCCACTTGCTCCATGTAGCGTCAGTTGCATGATGTGTAGAGGGGACCCTTCCTTTGAACATCCAGCCCAGTACTGGCAGTTGGGGTGTCAGGAGGAGCTGTGCTTCAGTACCGACCACTTCCGAAGCAGATCGAACTCCTTCATATGCCGCCAATATCTCCTTTTCGGTTGGAGTGTAGCGGGCCTCAGATCCTCTGTATCCCCGACTCCAAAAGCCTAGGGGTCGACCTCGAGTTTCCCCAGGTTCTTTCTGCCAGAGGCTCCAGGTGGAGCCATTCTCCCCGGCTGCGGTGTAGAGCACATTCTTTACATCTGGTCCCGTTCGGACTGGCCCAAGGGCTACTGCATGAACTATTTCCTGCTTAATTTGTTGAAAAGCTTGTCGTTGCTCAGGGCCCCATTCAAAATCATTCTTCTTATGAGTTACTTGGTAGAGCGGGTTTACAATCAGACTGTAATTTGGAATGTGCATTCTCCAAAACCCCACGACACCTAGGAAAGTTTGTGTTTCCTTTTTGCTAGTTGGTGGAGACATAGCTGTTATTTTGTTGATCACATCCATTGGGATTTGACGACGTCCATCTTGCCATTT
>NW_023305154.1:678-2189 GCF_011077185.1 Oxyura jamaicensis | reverse complement strand
GCATCCGGGCCAGTCACAATACGGTGTTTTTGCCACTCATTCCCAGTTAGACTCAGTTCAGCTTCCAATACAGTTAATTGCTGGGATCCTCCCGTCACTCCATAAATACTGATGGGTTCTGGCCCCTTATAGCCTGATGGCATTAGAGTACATTGTGCACCGGTGTCTACTAAAGCCTTATACTTCTGTGCGTCTGACGTGCCAGGCCATCGAATCCACACAGTCCAATAAACTCGATTGTCCCTTTCCTCCCCCTGGCTGGAGGCAGGGCCCCTCTAATCCTCGTCAGAATCTTCATTCTTGTGTTTAAAGGACTGCCTGCTGGAAGTTGGAGCAGCAAACTTTTCAGAGACCCCCTTTTCCCCATTGTTTTCTTTTGCAACTCACGTACCCGTGCCTCTAGGGTTGCGGTGGATTTTCCATCCCATTTTCTCATGTCCTCTCCATGGTCATGTAGGTAAAACCAAAGGATGGCCCGAGGTGTGTATCCACCATATCGTCTTCCTTGCACGGATGAGCGCTTACCCCTAATAGCAGAGACATTGGTTTGTACAGGAGGGGAGGAAAATAAACTCTCTTTAAGTTGCTGGACCTCTTCAGAGAGTTTCTCCAAAGTATTCTCTTTTAGTTGGTGGACCCTGGTTCGTTCAGGCGGGGAAGAAAATAATCTCTCTTCAAAGTGGTGGACTTTTTCAGAAAGTTTCTCCACAGCCGAAACGCAGGCCTGTAGGGAAGAGGAGAGGCTTTCTTCGTACTGCCGGAGTTGTTTAGCCACATCACCCACTGTGGGTTCCTCATCCTCTTTCCAGGCCATTATTGCCAATGAGCTGGCATATGATGATGGTGCACTCCGTACAAACTTCCGCCACATGGGTCGTGTACACCTGACTTCATCTGGATCTGTGGGTCCATCTGGATCTGTGGGTCCATTGTCTGGGTCCTCATAAATCACCTCCCGTACGGCTAATTCCCTCAGGTACTGGATTCCCTTCTCCATAGTGGTCCACTTGCTTGGCAGACATACAAGTTCTTCCTTGTAGGGAAACCTTTCCCTTACAGCATACAGGAGACGCCTCCAAAGGCTGTGAGATCGTGCTCCATCTGCAATTGCTTTGTCAATGCCTGCATCTCTAGCAAGGGATCCCAGACGCCTGGCTTCCTTGCCGTCTAATTCCACACAATTGGCTCCAGTATCCCAGCACCAGAGCAGCTAGGTGACAAGCTGCTCACCTATGCAGCGACCAAAATCTTTTCGCACATCTCGTAGCTCACGCTGGTATAGGTTTCGGGTAACTACTGTTGATTTTTCAACATCCCCATCTTCATCCTCCTGCTCCTCTGATAGTCCGACCTCGTCTTCTCTACACCTAGACCTAGCAGAAGACTCTCTGCGTTCTAAACGACCTGAGTCTCTATACCATTTTTTCACCTTGTCTACAGGGGCAACTTGTACTGCTACAGCTCGTTTCTCTGACCCAACCACAGGGTCTGCCACAGGGGTTGGAACACCC
>NW_023305154.1:0-668 GCF_011077185.1 Oxyura jamaicensis | reverse complement strand
AGGCCAGGCCCCAACATGCTACAGTGAGTTGTGTCACTTTGGAACTGCCAGAGTCATGACACTCTTTTTGCAAGCATTCTACCAGTTTTTTAGGATTTTGCAGTTGTTCAGGGGTGAATCTACAAAACATCGGAGGTGCCCACTGCTCTAGCCACCTGCCCATATCCTCCCACACTCCCTGCCACTCACAATTATCCCGCCTCAGGACAGATCTCTGCATGAGATTCCTAAGTAGTTGTTTAACCTTGAACAAAACCTGAAGCGCATTCAAGAGACATAACAACAAGAACATGCTGGTCTGAGTATCCCAAGGATATTCAACATCTTGGAGAGCTATCGTAACTAGCTCGGGGGATAAGAGGGTGCTGAAGGAGAAAGGGAGAGTGAACAAGTAAGGAAAAATATCTTTCCCTGTCCCCTTCACAGACTGGCTCCCTGATGGAAAAAGGCAGTAGGTGTAATTGTTAATAGTTTCCGAGATATAGTTTCCAAAGTACAGAGTCGACGACAGTGCTGCGTACAAATACCAAGTTAGAGTCATGGCCAGATATTTCATCATATCGTAAGCTATTGTTACACAGCACAGTACCATAACGATCTTAAACCAGGGCCCGGAAAGGATAAACAGCACGACAGGGATCACATACAGCAAGTAACGTGCTATAAAA
>NW_023305153.1:0-1969 GCF_011077185.1 Oxyura jamaicensis | reverse complement strand
TTTTTCCTACTTGTTCACTCTCCCTTTTGTCCTTCACCACCCTCTTATCCCCCAAGCTAGTTATGATAGTTCTCCAAGATGTTGAATATCCTTGGGATACTCAGACCAGCATGGTGTTACTGATATGTCTCCTGAATACGCTTCAGGTTTTGTTTAAGGTTAAACAACTACTTAGGAATCTCATCCAGAGATCTGTCCTGAGGCGGGATAGTTGTGAGTGGCAGGGAGTGTGGGAGGATATAGGCAGGTTTCTAGAGCAGTGGGCACCTCCGATGTTTTGGAAATTCACCCCTGAACAACTGCAAAATCCTAAAAAACTGGTAGAATGCTTGCAAAAAGGGTGTCATGACTCTGGCAGTTCCAAAGTGACACAACTCACTGTAGCATGCTGGGGTCTGGCCTATGCCTATTGAGCTGCAATTAATGATACTATCAACATAGTGACAGACCCTGCGGCCACTCCAAGTCCTGTGACAGGCCCAACAGCCACACCAACCCTTATGATGGACCCTGCAGCCTCTCCAGCTCCTGCAGCCATTCCAGCCCCTCCAGCCACTCCAGCCCCTGCAGCCGCTCCAGCTCCTGCAGCCGCTCCAGCTCCTGCAGCCGCTCCAGTTCCAGCTCCTGCAGCTGCTCCAGCTCCTGTGGCTAGGTCAGAGAAACGAGCTGTAGCAGTACAAGTTGCCCCTGTAGACAAGGTGAAAAAATGGTATAGAGACTCAGGTCATTTAGAACGCAGAGAGTCTTCTGCTAGGTCGAGGTATAGAGAAGACGAGGCTGGGCCATCAGAGATGCAGGAGGATGAAGATGAGGATGTCAAAAAATCAACAGTAATTACCCGAAACCTATACCAGCATGAGCTACAAGATGTGTGAAAAGATTTTGGTCACTGCATAGGTGAGCAGCTTGTCACCTGGCTGCTCCGGTGCTGGGACACTGGAGCCATTTGTGTGGAATTAGAGGGCAGGGAAGCCAGGCAGCTGGGATCCCTTGCTAGAGATGCAGGCATTGACAAAGCAATTGGAGATGGAGCACAATCTCACAGCCTCTGGAGGTGTCTCCTGTCAGCTGTGAGGGAAAGGTATCCCTTCAAGGAAGAACTTGTATGTCTGCCAGGCAAGTGGACCACAATGGGGAAGGGAATTCAGTACCTGAGGGAATTAGCCATATGGGAGGTGATTTATGAGGACCCAGACAATGGACAAACACCCACAGATCCAGATGAAGTCAAGTGTACATGACCCATGTGGCGGAAGTTTGTACAGAGTGCACCATCATCATATGCCAGCTCATTGGCAATAATGGCCTGGAAAGAGGATGAGGACCCCACAGTGAGTGATGTGGCTAAACAACTCCCACATTACGAAGAAAGTCTCTCCTCTTCCCTACAGGCCTGCATCTCGGCTGTGGAGAAATTTTCTGAAGAGGTCCACCAACTTAAAGAGAGATTATTTTCCTCCCCACCTCTACAAACCAGTGTCTCAGCTATCAGGTGTTCATCCACGCAAGGAAGATGATATGGTGAATACACACCCCATGCCACCCTGTGGTTTTACCTACGTGACCATGGAGAGGACATGAGAAAATGGGATGGAAAATCTACCTCAACACTAGAGGCACAGGTACGTGAGTTGCAGAAGAAAACAATTGGGAAAAGGGGGTTCTTGGAAAAGTTTGCTGCTCCAACTTCCAGCAGGCAGTCCTTTAGACACCGAAACGAAGATTCTGACCAGGACTAGAGGGGCCCTGCTTCCAGCCAGGGGGAGGAAAGGGGCAATCGAGTTTATTGGACTGTGTGAATTCGATGGCCTGGTACGTCAGACGCACAGAAGTATAAGGCTTTAGCAGACACTGGTGCACAATGGACTCTAATGCCATCAAGCTATAAAGGGCCAGAGCCCATCAGTATTTATCGAGTGACGGGGGGATCCCAGCAGTTACCTGTATTGGAGGCTGAAGTGAGTCTAAC
>NW_023305152.1:0-1516 GCF_011077185.1 Oxyura jamaicensis | reverse complement strand
CGATGACCTGGCACATCAGACCCACAGGAATCTAAGGCTCTAGTGGACACCGGTGCACCCTGAACCCTAATGCCATCAAGTTATGAAGGGGCAGAACCCATCTGTATTTCTGGAGTGGATCCCAACAGGGGGTATGCAGGGGGATCCCAACAGCTAACTTCACTGGAGGCTGAAGTGAGTGTAACGGACAATGAGTGGCAAAAGCATCCCATTGTGACTGGCCTGGAGGCTCCGTACATCCTTTGCATGGACTACCTCAGGAGAGGGTACTTCAAGGGCCCAAAAGGATACCGGTGGGCTTTTGGCATAGCCGCCTTAAGTACGGAGAAGATTAACCAGCTGCCTACCTTGCCCAGCTGCTTGGAGGACCCTTCTGTTGTGGGGTTGCCGAGGGTCAAAGAACAGCAGGTTCCAGTCGCTACCACAACAGCGCACCGGCGGCAATATCACATCCACCGAGACTCCCTGATTGCCACCTCTAAGCTGATGGATGGACTGGAGATGCAAGGAGTGATCAGCAAGACTCACTCACCCTTTAATAGTCCCACACAGCCAGTGTGAAAGCCTAACGGCAAGTGGAGACTAACAGTGGACTACCGTGGCCTGAACGAAGTTGTGCCACCGCTGAGTGCTGCCTTGCCAGACACACTAGAACTTTCCCTAGGACCGGGAGTCAAAGGCAGCCAGTATTGTGGGAACGCATCACAGGTGGAAGGCTGCCGTACGGAGTCCTATACAACAAGTTGCAGAAACTGATGAAGGAGCAGGTGAATTGAAGCAATCTGCAAAGTGAAAGCCATCCAGCTGGCTTTAGACATTGCTGAAAGAGAAACGAGGCCAGTTCTCTATCTCTATACGGACTCCTGGATGGTAGCAAATGCCCCGTGTGGGGTGGTGGCAGCAATGGAAGCAGAACAACTGGCAGGGCAGAGGCAAACCTATCTGGGCTGGTGCACTGTGGCAAGATATTGCTGCTGGGGTGGAGAACCTTTTGGTAAAAGTATGCCACGTACGTGCTCACGTGCCCAAGAATGGAGCCATCTACGTAAGAACATCTAAATAACCAGTGGGTGCTGGGAGGTGTCTCAGTCTGGGGACGAGAAGGCTAAAGAGAGGGTGCTTGAAGATGCAGCCAGAGCCTCCGTGGCAGTGCGCAAAGCATAGCAGGGCACAATTCTTTGCCTTTCAACTTCTCTTGCAACTTCCCCCTCCTCTGGGCCAGTGCAACAGAGGGAGACTGTTGGAGGCCCCCAGGGTCCTTAGGGCCTGGAGATGGGAGGCCCTCAGGGTGATGCTCCTTCCCATGGCAACACGACCATGATTGGCTACAGGTGTGGGCCACCATCACAATGGCCATCTCAGCGGCCTGCTTATGTCACAGCAGCCACCACCACCCCGCCTTTCTCTCTGGGCCCTATAAATACAGGAGCCTCGCAGCTGGCCCACCACTTGCGAGGCTTCGAGGCTTTCGAACACCAAGGATGCTCGGAAGCAAGAGGAGCCAGAGCACGAAGAC
>NW_023305151.1:0-1959 GCF_011077185.1 Oxyura jamaicensis | reverse complement strand
AATGGCCCAGCTGAAGTGCATCTACACCAATGCACGCAGCATGGGTAACAAACAGGAGGAGCTGGAAGCCATCGTGCAGCAGGCAGGCTACGACTTGGTTGCCATCACGGAAACGTGGTGGGACCAGTCTCATGACTGGAGTACTGCAATGACTGGCTATAAACTCTTCAGAAGGGACAGGCAGCACAGAAGGGGTGGTGGAGTGGCTCTCTATATTAGAGAGTGTTTCGATGTTGTAGAACTCGAGGCTGGGCATGACAAAGTCGAATCCCTTTGGGTTAGGATTGGCGGGGCCAACAAGGCTAGCGTCCTGGTCGGGGTCTGTTACAGACCGCCGAACCAGGACGAGGAGACGGATGAGGAGTTCTACAGGCAGCTGGCAGAAGTTGCGAAATCGTCAGCGCTGGTTCTCGTGGGGGACTTCAACTTCCCTGACATATCCTGGAAGCACAACACAGCCCAGAGAAAGCAGTCTAGGAGGTTTCTGGAGAAAGTGGAAGATAGCTTCCTGACACAGCTGGTTAGAGAGCCTACCAGGGGTGGCGCCCCGCTAGACCTTCTCTTCACAAACAGAGAAGGACTGGTGGAGGATGTGATTGTCAGAAGTTGTCTTGGGCAGAGTGACCATGAAATGGTGGAGTTCTCTGTTCTTGGCAAGGCCAGGAAGGGGACCAGTAAATCCACTGTACTGGACTTTCGGAGGGCTGACTTTGGGCTGCTCAGGACACTGGTTGGTAGAGTCCCTTGGGAGGCGGTTCTGAAGGGCAGAGGGGTCCAGGAAGGCTGGGCGCTCTTCAAGAGGGAAATCTTAATGGTGCAGGAACGGTCTGTCCCCATGTGCCCAAAGATGAGCTGGCGGGGAAGAAGACCAGCCTGGCTGAACAGAGAATTGTGGCTTGAGCTTAGGAGAAAAAAGAGGGTTTATAATCTTTGGAAAAGTGGGCAGGCCACTAGGGAGGACTATAAGGATATTGCGAGGCTGTGCAGGAACAAAATTAGGAAGGCCAAAGCTCATCAAATGTTTTTATAAATACATCAACACAAAAAAGGAGGACTAAGGACAATCTCCGCACTTTAGTGGATGCGGGGGCAAACTTAGTAATCAAAGATGAGGAAAAAGCTGAGGTGCTTAATGCCTTCTTCGCCTCAGTCTTTAATGGCAATTCCGATTGTTCTCTGGATACCCAGTACCCTGAACTGGTGGAAGGGGATGGAGAGAGAGATGTGGCCCTCACTATCCATGAAGAAATGGTTGGTGACCTGGTACGGAACTTGGATGTGCACAAGTCGATGGGGCCGGATGGGATCCACCCGAGGGTACTGAGAGAACTGGCAGAGGAGCTGGCCAAGCCGCTTACCATCATTTATCAACAGTCCTGGCTATCGGGGGAGGTCCCACTTGACTGGCGGCTAGCAAACGTGACGCCCATCTACAAGAAGGGCCGGAGGACTGACCCGGGAAACTACAGGCCTGTCAGTTTGACCTCAGTACCAGGGAAGCTCATGGAGCAGATTATCTTGAGAGTCACCACGCAGCACTTGCAGGGAAAGCAGGCGATCAGACCCAGTCAGCATGGGTTTATGAAGGGCAGGTCCTGCTTGACGAACCTGATCTCCTTCTATGACAAAGTGATGCGCTGGGTGGATGAGGGAAAGGCTGTGGATGTGGTCTACCTTGACTTCAGTAAGGCATTTGACACTGTTTCCCACAGCATTCTCCTCAAGAAACTGGCTGCTCTAGGCTTGGACTGGCGCACGCTTCGTTGGGTTAGAAACTGGCTGGATAGCTGGGCCCAAAGAGTCGTGGTAAATGGAGTCAAATCCAGTTGGAGGCTGGTCACTAGTGGCGTTCCCCAGGGCTCGGTGCTGGGGCCGGTCCTCTTCAATATCTTCATTGATGATCTGGATGAGGGCATTGAGTGCACCCTCAGTAAGTTTGCAGATGACACCAAGTTAGGT
>NW_023305150.1:0-2815 GCF_011077185.1 Oxyura jamaicensis | reverse complement strand
TGTCCTGGTTTCAGTTAGGACAGTTATTTTTCCCTCCTAGTAGCTGGTAGGGTGCTATGTTTTGGATTAGGATGAGAAGAGTGCTGATAACATGCTGATGTTTTAATTGCTGCAGAGCAATGCTTACACTGTGCCAAGGACTTTTCAGCTCCTCACTCTGTCCTGCCAGCGGGCAGGCTGGGGGTGCAGCAAAAGCTGGGAGGGGACAAACCCAGGACAGCTGACCCAAACTGGCCAAAGGGGTATTCCATACCATCTGACGTCATGCTAAACAATATATAGGGGTGGCTAGCCGGGGTGGGGGGCCGGCTGCTCGGGGTTGGGCTGGGCATCGGTCAGCGGGTGGTGAGCAATTGCATTGTGCATCACTTGTATGTACATATTATTATTATTATCATTATTATTTTCTATCTTAATAAACTGTCTTTATCTCAACTCACAGGCTTCACTTTCCCGTTTCTCTCCCCCATCCCAGAGAGGGAGGGGGGAGGGTGAGCGAACGGCTGTGTGGTGTTTAGCTGCCAGCCGGGTTAAACCACAACACATGCCTTATTCTCAAGGGATGCCCCTAGGGAACAATGTAGTTGAGGATCGTAGTGTCCAGAAATATAATTACCATTGGTAGAAGATTAAAAAAGGTAAGAGAAACAGACCTAGCAGAGAGTCTTCTGCTAGGTCTAGGTATAGAGAAGACGAGGCCAGGCTATCAGAGGAGCAGGAGGATGAAGATGAAGATGTCGCAAAAACAGCAGTATCTAGCCGAAACCTAAACGAGTGTGAGCTACGAGATGTGCGAAAAGATTTCAGTCACTGTATAGGCGAGCAGCTTGTCACCTGGCTGCTCTGGTGCTGGGACACTGGAGCCAATAGTGTGGAACTAGAGGGCGGGGAAGCCAGGCGGCTGGGATCCCTTGCTAGAGAGGCAGGCATTGACAAAGCAATTGGAGATGGAGCACGATCTTACAGCCTCTGGAGGCTGTCTCCTGTCAGCTGTGAGGGAAAGGTATCCCTACAAGGAAGAACTTGTATGTCTTCCAGGCAAATGGACCACTATGGAGAAGGGAATCCAGTACCTGAGGGAATTAGCTGTACGGGAGGTGATTTATGAGGACCTAGACAACGAACAAATATCCACAGATCCAGATGACGTCAGGTGTACACAACCCATGTGGCGGAAGTTTGTACGAAGTGCACCATCATCATATGCCAGCTCATTGGCAATAATGGCCTGGAAAGAGGATGAGGAACCCACAGGGGATGAAGTGGCTAAACAACTCCGGCAGTACGAAGAAAGTCTCTCCTCTTCCCTACAGGCCCGTGTCTCGGCTGTGGAGAAACGTTCTGAAAGCATCCATCATCTAAAAGAGAATACTCCGGAGAAACTTTCTGAAAAGGTCCACCACCTTGAAGAGAGATTATTTTCCTCCCCACCTGAACAAACCAGTGTCTCAGCTATTAGGGGTAAGTGCCCTTCTGTGCAAGGAAGACGATGTGGGGGGTACACACCCCGTGCCACCCTGTGGTTTTACCTACGTGACCATGGAGAGGACATGAGAAAATGGGATGGAAAATCTACCTCAACTCTAGAGGCATGGGTACATGAGTTGCAAAAGAAAACAATCGGGAAAAACGGGTTCTCTGAAAAGTTTGCTGCTCCAACTTCCAGCAGGCAGTCCTCCAGACACAGAAATGAAGATTCTGACGAGGATTAGAGGGGCCCTGCCTCCAGCCAGGGGGGAGGAAAGGGACAATCGAGTTTATTGGACTGTGTGGATTCGATGGCCTGGCACATGAGACGTACAGAAGTATAAGGCTTTAGTAGACACCGGTGCACAATGTACTCTAATGCCATCAAGCTATAAAGGGCCAGAGCCCATCAGTATTTATGGAGTGACAGGGGGATCCCAGCAGTTAACTGTATTGGAGGCTGAACTGAGTCTAACTGGGAATGAATGGCAAAAGCACCGTATTGTGACTGGCCCAGATGCTCCATGCATCCTTGGCATAGACTACCTCAGGAGAGGATATTTCAAGGACCCAAAAGGGAACCAGTGGGCTTTTGGCATAGCTGCCTTAGAGACAGAGGGCATTGAACAATTGTCTACCTTCAGAGGACCCTTGTGTTGTGGGGTTGCTGATGGTCGAAGAACAGCAAGTGCCAGTCTCTACAACTGTGCACCAGCGGAAATATCGCACCAAATGAGACTCCCTGATTCCCATCCATGAGCTAATTCGTCTACTGGAGAGCCAAGGAGTGATCAGCAAGACTCATTCACCTTTTAATAGTCCCATATGGCCAGTGCGAAAGTCTAATGGTGAGTGGAGACTAACCGTGGACTATCGTGGCCTGAATGAGGTCACACCACCACTGAGTGCTGCAGTGCCGCACATGCTAGAACTCCAGTAAGAACTGGAATCAAAGGCAGCCAAGTGGTACGCCACAATTGATATCGCTAATGCATTTTTCTCCATCCCTCTAGCAGCAGAGTGCAGACCACAGTTTGCTTTCACTTGGAGGGGTGTCCAATACACCTGGAATCGGCTGCCCCAGGGGTGCAAACATAGGTCTACCATTTGCCATGGACTGATCCAGTCTGCGCTGGAGCAGGGGGGAGCTCCTGAACACCTGCAGTACATCGATGACATCATTGTGTGGGGTGACACAGCAGAGGAAGTTTTCGAGAAAGGGAAGAAAATAGTCCAAATCCTTCTGAAGGCCAGTTTTGCCATAAAACAAAGTAAAGTTAAAGGACGTGCACGAGAGATCCAGTTTTTAGGAATAAAATGGCAAGATGGACGTCGTCAAATCCCAATG
>NW_023305149.1:0-3580 GCF_011077185.1 Oxyura jamaicensis | reverse complement strand
CTCTTCTCATTTTCTGGTAGCTTGTTGTACAGTGGAGCTTCCTCAGCACGGACCACCTCCTCCTCTGATGACATCCCAAAGTATTTGCCTTCTGGCCAGTCCATAATCACTTCCAAGATTCCCGGACGACTGGGGTTTCCTATTCGAGCCCACTGAGTAATCAGTGCAACCCACTTGCTCCATGTAGCATCAGTTGCATGATGTGTAGAGGGGACCCTTCCTTTGAACATCCAGCCCAGTACTGGCAGTCGGGGTGCCAGGAGGAGCTGTGCTTCAGTACCGACCACTTCCGAAGCAGATCGAACTCCTTCATATGCCGCCAATATCTCCTTTTTGGTTGGAGTGTAGCGGGCCTCAGATCCTCTGTATCCCCGACTCCAAAACCCTAGGGGTCGACCTCGAGTTTCCCCAGGTTCTTTCTGCCAGAGGCTCCAGGTGGGGCCATTCTCCCCGGCTGCGGTGTAGAGCACATTCTTTACATCTGGTCCCGTTCGGACTGGCCCAAGGGCTACTGCATGAACTATTTCCTGCTTAATTTGTTCAAAAGCTTGTCGTTGCTCAGGGCCCCATTCAAAATCATTCTTCGTACGGGTTACTTGGTAGAGCGGGTTTACAATCAGACTGTAATTTGGAATGTGCATTCTCCAAAACCCCACGACACCTAGGAAAGTTTGTGTTTCCTTTTTGCTAGTTGGTGGAGACATAGCTGTTATTTTGCTGATCACATCCATTGGGATTTGACGACGTCCATCTTGCCATTTTATTCCTAAAAACTGGATCTCTCGTGCAGGTCCTTTAACTTTATTTTATGGCAAAACCGGCCTTCAGAAGGATTTGGATTATTTTCTTCCCTTTCTCAAAAACTTCCTTTGCTGTGTCACCCCACACAATGATGTCATCGATGTACTGCAGGTGTTCAGGAGCTTCCCCCTGCTCCAGCGCAGACTGGATCAGTCCATGGCAAATTGTAGGGCTATGTTTCCACCCCTGGGGCAGCCGATTCCAAGTATATTGGACTCCCCTCCAAGTAAAGGCAAACTGTGGCCTGCACTCTGCTGCTAGAGGGATGGAGAAAAATGCATTAGCGATATCAATTGTGGCGTACCACTTGGCTGCCTTTGATTCCAGTTTGTACTGAAGTTCTAGCATGTCTGGCACTGCAGCACTCAGTGGTGGTGTGACCTCATTCAGGCCACGATAGTCCACGGTTAGTCTCTACTCACCATTAGACTTTTGCACTGGCCATATGGGACTATTAAAAGGTGAATGAGTCTTGCTGATCACTCCTTGGCTCTCCAGTTGACGAATTAGCTCATGGATGGGAATCAGGGAGTCTCGGTTGGTGCGATATTGCCGCCGGTGCACAGTTGTAGTAGCAATTGGTACTTGTTGTTCTTCGACCCTCAGCAACCCCACAACAAAAGGGTCCTCTGAGAGACCGGGCAAGGTAGACAATTGTTCAATGCCCTCTGTCTCTAAGGCAGCTATGCCAAAAGCCCAGCGGAACCCTTTTGGGTCCTTGAAATATCCTCTTCTAAGATAGTCTATGCCAAGGATGCATGGAGCATCCGGGCCAGTCACAATACGGTGTTTTTGCCACTCATTCCCAGTTAGACTCAGTTCAGCTTCCAATACAGTTAATTGCTGGGATCCTCCCGTCACTCCATAAATACTGATGGGCTCTGGCCCTGTATAGCTTGATGGCATTAGAGTACATTGTGCACCGGTGTCTACTAAAGCCTTATACTTCTGTGCGTCTGATGTGCCAGGCCATCGAATCCACACAGTCCAATAAACTCGATTGTCCCTTTCCTCCCCCTGGCTGGAGGCAGGGCCCCTCTAATCCTCGTCAGAATCTTCATTCCTGTGTTTAAAGGACTGCCTGCTGGAAGTTGGAGCAGCAAACTTTTCAGAGACCCCCTTTTTCCCGATTGTTTTCTTTTGCAACTCACGTACCCGTGCCTCTAGGGTCGCGGTGGATTTTCCATCCCATTTTCTCATGTCCTCTCCATGGTCACGTAGGTAAAACCACAGGATGGCACGAGGTGTGTATCCACCATATCATCTTCCTTGCACGGATGAATGCTTACCCCTAATAGCAGAGACATTGGTTTGTACAGGAGGGGAGGAAAATAAACTCTCTTTAAGTTGCTGGACCTCTTCAGAGAGTTTCTCCAAAGTATTCTCTTTTAGTTGGTGGACCCTGGTTCGTTCAGGTGGGGAAGAAAATAATCTCTCTTCAAGGTGGTGGACCTTTTCAGAAAGTTTCTCCAAAGTATCCTCTTTTAGTTGATGGACGCTTTCAGAAAGTTTCTCCACAGCCGAGACGCAGGCCTGTAGGGAAGAGGAGAGGCTTTCTTCATACTGCCGGAGTTGTTTAGCCACATCACCCACTGTGGGTTCCTCATCCTCTTTCCAGGCCATTATTGCCAATGAGCTGGCATATGATGATGGTGCACTCCGTACAAACTTCCGCCACATGGGTCGAGTACACCTGACGTCATCTGGATCTGTGGGTCCATCTGGATCTGTGGGTCCATTGTCTGGGTCCTCATAAATCACCTCCCGTACGGCTAATTCCCTCAGGTACTGGATTCCCTTCTCCATAGTGGTCCACTTGCCTGGCAGACATACAAGTTCTTCCTTGTAGGGATACCTTTCCCTTACAGCATACAGGAGACGCCTCCAGAGGCTGTGAGATCGTGCTCCATCTCCAATTGCTTTGTCAATGCCTGCATCTCTAGCAAGGGATCCCAGCCTCCTGGCTTCCTTGCCGTCTAATTCCACACAATTGGCTCTGGTATCCCAGCACCGGAGCAGCCAGGTGACAAGCTGCTCACCTATGCAGCGACCAAAATCTTTTCGCACATCTCGTAGCTCACGCTGGTATAGGTTTCGGGTAACTACTGTTGATTTTTCAACATCCCCATCTTCATCCTCCTGCTCCTCTGATAGCCCGACCTCGTCTTCTCTACACCTAGACCTAGCAGAAGACTCTCTGCGTTCTAAACGACCTGAGTCTCTATACCATTTTTTCACCTTGTCTACAGGGGCAACTTGTACTGCTACAGCTCGTTTCTCTGACCCAACCACAGGGTCTGCCACAGGGGTTGGAACACCCTCTGCAGGGGCAACTTGCACTGCTACGGCTCGTTTCTCTGGCCCAGCCACAGGAGCTGGAGCGGCTGCAGGAGCTGGAGCTGGAACAGCTACAGGAGCAGGAGCTGGAGCAGCTGCAGGAGCTGGAGCGGCTGCAGGAGCTGGAGCTGGAGCTGGAGCTGCAGGAGCTGGAGCTGCAGGAGCTGGAGCGGCTGCAGGAGCAGGAGCTGGAGCTGGAGCTGCAGGAGCTGGAGCTGCAGGAGCTGGAGCGGCTGCATGAGCAGGAGCTGGAGCGGCTGCAGGAGCAGGAGCAGGAGCTGGGGTGGCTGCAGGAGCAGGAGCAGGAGCTGGGGCGGCTGCAGGAGCAGGAGCTGGGGTGGCTGCAGGGCCTGTCACTCGGTTCATAGTAGCATCAATTGCAGCTCGATAGGCATAGGCCAGGCCCCAACATGCTACAGTGAGTTGTGTCACTTTGGAACTG
>NW_023305148.1:0-3518 GCF_011077185.1 Oxyura jamaicensis | reverse complement strand
GTTTCTCTCCCCCATCCCAGAGAGGGAGGGGGGAGGGTGAGCGAACGGCTGTGTGCTGTTTAGCTGCCAGCCGGGTTAAACCACAACAGCTCTTTTGGCGCCCAACGTGGGGCACGAAGGGTTGAGATAACGACAGATCTAATCAGAATGTTGATTGCTTTAATATCAAGTCTGCTGTGCCTGTATTCCAAACTGAGTTTTATAGCACGTTACTTGCTGTATGTGATCCCTGTCGTGCTGTTTATCCTTTCCGGGCCCTGGTTTAAGATCGTTATGGTACTGTGCTGTGTAACAATAGCTTACGATATGATGAAATATCTGGCCATGACTCTAACTTGGTATTTGTACTCAGCACTGTCATTGACTCTGTACTTTGGAAACTATATCTCGGAAACTATTAATAATTACACCTACTGCCTTTTTTCATCAGGGAGCCAGTCTGTGAAGGGGACAGGGAAAGATATTTTTCCTTACTTGTTCACTCTCCCTTTCTCCTTCAGCACCCTCTTATCCCCCGAGCTAGTTACGATAGCTCTCCAAGATGTTGAATATCCTTGGGATACTCAGACCAGCATGTTCTTGTTATGTCTCTTGAATGTGCTTCAGGTTTTGTTCAAGGTTAAACAACTACTTAGGAATCTCATGCAGAGATCTGTCCTGAGGCGGGATAATTGTGAGTGGCAGGGAGTGTGGGAGGATATGGGCAGGTGGCTAGAGCAGTGGGCACCTCCGATGTTTTGTAGATTCACCCCTGAACAACTGCAAAATCCTAAAAAACTGGTAGAATGCTTGCAAAAAGACTGGCAGTTCCAAAGTGACACAACTCACTGTAGCATGTTGGGGCCTGGCCTATGCCTATCGAGCTGCAATTGATGCTACTATGAACCGAGTGACAGACCCTGCAGCCGCTCCAGCTCCTGCTCCTGCAGCCGCCCCAGCTCCTGCTCCAGCTCCTGCTCCTGCAGCCGTCCCAGCTCCTGCTCCAGCTCCTGCTCCTGCAGCCTCCCCAGCTCCTGCTCCTGCAGCCGTCCCAGCTCCTGCTCCTGCAGCCGTCCCAGCTCCTGCTCCTGCAGCCGCTCCAGCTCCTGCTCCTGCAGCCACTCCAGCTCCTGCAGCTCCAGCTCCTGCAGCCGCTCCAGCTCCTGCCCCTGTAGCTGTTCCAGCTCCAGCTCCTACAGCCGCTCCAGCTCCAGCCCCTGCAGCCGCTCCAGCCCCTGCAGCCGCTCCAGCTCCGGCTCCTGCAGCCGCTCCAGCTCCAGCTCCTGCAGCCGCTCCAGCTCCTGCAGCCGCTCCAGCTCCTGTGACTGGGCCACAGAAACGAGCCCTAGCAGTGCAAGTTGCCCCTGCAGAGGGTGTTCCCACCCCTGTGGCAGACCCTGTGGCTGAGCCAGAGAAAAGAGCTGTAGCAGTACAAGTTGCCCCTGTAGACAAGGTGAAAAAATGGTATAGAGACTCAGGTCGTTTAGAACGCAGAGAGTCTTCTGCTAGGTGTAGGTATGGAGAAGACGAGGCTGGGCCATCAGAGGTGCAGGAGGATGAAGATGGGGATGTTGAAAAATCAACAGTAGTTACCCGAAACCTATACCAGCGTGAGCTACGAGATGTGCGAAAAGATTTTGGTCGCTGCATAGGTGAGCAGCTTGTCACCTGGCTGCTCCGGTGCTGGGATACCGGAGCCAATTGTGTGGAATTAGAGGGCAAGGAAGCCAGGCGGCTGGGATCCCTTGCTAGAGATGCAGGCATTGACAAAGCAATTGCAGATGGAGCACGATCTCACAGCCTCTGGAGGCGTCTCCTGTACGCTGTCAGGGAAAGGTTTCCCTACAAGGAAGAACTTGTATGTCTGCCAGGCAAGTGGACCACTATGGAGAAGGGAATCCAGTACCTGAGGGAATTAGCCGTACGGGAGGTGATTTATGAGGACCCAGACAATGGACAAGTACTCCCAGATCCAGATGAAGTCAGGTGTACTCGACCCATGTGGCGGAAGTTTGTACGGAGGGCACCATCATCATATGCCAGCTCATTGGCAATAATGGCCTGGAAAGAGGATGAGGAACCCACAGTGGGTGATGTGGCTAAACAACTCCGGCACTACGAAGAAAGCCTCTCCTCTTCCCTCCCTACAGGCCTGCGTCTCGGCTGTGGAGAAACTTTCTGAAAGTGTCCATCAACTAAAAGAAAATACTTTGGAGAAACTTTCGGAAAAGGTCCACCACCTCGAAGAGAGATTATTTTCCTCCCCACCTGAACGAACCAGGGTTCACCAACTAAAAGAGAATACTTTGGAGAAACTCTCTGAAGAGGTCCAGCAACTTAAAGAGAGTTTATTTTCCTCTCCTCCTGTACAAACCAATGTCTCTGCTATTAGGGGTAAGCGCTCATCTGTGCAAGGAAGACGATATGGTGGATACACACCTCGGGCCATCCTGTGGTTTTACCTATGTGACCATGGAGAAGACATGAGAAAATGGGATGGAAAATCCACCGCAACCCTAGAGGCACGGGTACGTGAGTTGCAAAAGAAAACAATTGGGAAAAAGGGGGTCTCTGAAAAGTTTGCTGCTCCAACTTCCAGCAGGCAGTCCTTTAAACACAGGAAGGAAGATTCTGATGAAGATTAGAGGGGCCCTGCCTCCAGCCAGGGGGAGGAAAGGGACAATCGAGTTTATTGGACTGTGTGGATTCGATGGCCTGGCACATCAGACGCACAGAAGTATAAGGCTTTAGTAGACACCGGTGCACAATGGACTCTAATGCCATCAAGCTATACAGGGCCAGAGCCCATCAGTATTTATGGAGTGACGGGGGGATCCCAGCAATTAACTGTATTGGAAGCTGAACTGAGTCTAACTGCGAATGAGTGGCAAAAACACCGTATTGTGTGACTGGCCCGGATGCTCCATGCATCCTTGGCATAGACTGTCTTAGAAGAGGATATTTCAAGGACCCAAAAGGCTTCCGGTGGGCTTCTGGCATAGCTGCCTTAGAGACAGAGGGCATTGAACAATTGTCTACCTTGCCTGGTCTCTCAGAGGACCCTTCTGTTGTGGGGTTGCTGAGGGTCGAAGAACAGCAAGTGCCAATTGCTATTACAACTGTGCACCGGCGGCAATAGCGCACCGACCGAGACTCCCTGATTCCCATCCATGAGCTAATTCGTCAACTGGAGAGCCAAGGAGTGATCAGCAAGACTCATTCACCTTTTAATAGTCCCATATGGCCAGTGCGAAAGTCTAATGGGGAGTGGAGACTAACCGTGGACTATCGTGGCCTGAATGAGGTCACACCACCACTGAGTGCTGCAGTGCCGGACATGCTAGAACTCCAGTACGAACTGGAATCAAAGGCAGCCAAGTGGTACGCCACAACTGATATCGCTAATGCATTTTTCTCCATCCCTCTAGCAGCAGAGTGCAGGCCACAGTTTGCTTTTACTTGGAGGGGAGTCCAATATACTTGGAATCGGCTGCCCCAGGGGTGGAAACATAGCCCTACAATTTGCCATGGACTGATCC
>NW_023305147.1:0-3676 GCF_011077185.1 Oxyura jamaicensis | reverse complement strand
TGCATTCTGGGCATGCCCCCTGGACGAAAAATCTAGGGATTATTTTGCCTTCGAATGGGAGGACCCAGACACCTATAGAAAGCAGCAGTTAAGGTGGACAGTCCTGCCCCAGGGGTTTACAGAATCCCCAAACTTGTTCGGGCAGGCACTGGAGCAAATTTTGCAAGGATACAACAGAGTACCAGGCACAACTCTGATCCAATATGTAGATGATTTATTAATAGCTGGAAAAGATGAAGACATTGTAAGACAAGCTAGTGTTGGTCTGTTAAATTTTTTGGGGTCGCAGGGACTAAAGGTGTCCAGGTCAAAACTACAGTTTGTAGAAAAAGAGGTAAAATATTTGGGTCATTTGCTAAATAAAGGAACTAAGAGGCTGGATCCTGAAAGGGTTAAAGGGATCCTAGGAATAAAGGCCCCAGCTACCAAACGGCAAGTGCAGCAATTGTTAGGGTTAACTGGATATTGTAGACAATGGATAGAAGATTACAGTGGAAAGGTTAAATTTCTATATAACAAATTGAATAGAGATGGATTACTCAAATGGACAAAAGAAGATGAGGAGCAATTAGAAAGATTAAAAGAAGAACTGATGCATCCACCAGTTTTAAACTGCCCGGAATTAAAAAAAACATTTTTCTCGTTCGTAAATAGCACAGAGGGGACTGCCTATGGTGTACTAGCTCAAGAATGGGCAGACAGTAAAAAACCAGTAGCCTATTTATCTAAGCTATTAGACCCCGTTAGTAGGGGTTGGCCCAGCTGCTTGCAAGTAGTGGTGGCAGCTGCCCTACTAGTGGAAGAAGCACAAAAAATTACATTAGGGGGAAAAATAAAGGTAATATCCCCTCACAATATACATGGGGTGCTGCAGCAAAAAGCTGAAAAATGGATAACGGATGCAAGGTTACTAAAATATGAAGGGATCCTAATATCCTCACCCAGATTAACATTAGAAACGACTGCAGCACAAAACCCTGCTCGGTTTCTTTATGGTGAACCAAATGAGCAGCCTGAACATAATTGTCTTAGAAATATAGAAGAACAAGTGAAATTGAGGCCTGATCTGGAAGATGTAGAATTGCCTTTAGGGGAAAAGATATTTGTGGACGGATCCTCAAGGGTAGTCGGGGGTAAACGAAAATCAGGGTACGCATTGGTTAATGGTAAAACATTTGAGGTAATAGAATCAGGCTCTCTGAGCCCGAGCTGGTCAGCGCAGGCTTGCGAGCTATATGCCATGTTAAGAGCTCTGAAATTGTTAAAGAACAAAGGCGGAACAATATATACAGATTCTAAATATGCTTATGGAGTAATACACACCTTTGGGAAAATATGGGAAGAGAGAGGACTTGTAAATTCACGAGGAAAAGGACTAATTCATCAGGAGTTGATTCTCCAAGTTTTACAAGCCATCAGGGAGCCTAAGGAGATTGCGGTGGTGCATGTAAAAGGACACCAGCGAGGGCTGAATCCCCAAATCAGAGGTAATAACTTAGCTGACCAGGAAGCAAAAAGAGCAGCTCTCATGGGTGTATATGAACTAACTGAAAGGGCAGACTGCCCGAGTTGTGGCAAGGATTTGAGGGAATTTCCCTGCTATGATTGCTGGAAGGATTGGGGAATGAAAGGGATTGAATGCAATTGTTCCAAGGAGGAGAACCCACCTCATAAGAATTGTTATGTGCATGGCCCAACTCATCCTAATAAGAGCGATCCATTCCCCTTGTTTTGTTTTACTACTGCAGAAAAAGGAAAAGATGACACAAATGGGGATTCGAGAAAATGAAAAAGGAAAATGGATACTACCTGATGGGCGAGAAGTGTTACCAAAATCAGTAGCTATGAGGGTGCTACGGAGATTTCATGAACAAATGTATTGGGGTGCCCAGGCGTTAGTTGATCAATTCGCCACCAATTATGTGTGTATAGGGATATATAACATAGCAAAGGGAATTGTTAATGGATGTATGACCTGCCGGAGGGTAAATGCAAAAAATATGAGAAAAAGGGTTCCGGGAGGACGAGAATTAGCCCACCGACCCTTTGCAAGAATTCAATTGGATTTTACCGAACTTCCCAAAACAGGAAGATATAAATATTTGCTGGTAATCGTAGACCATCTTACAAATATTGTTGAAGTATTTCCCACGACAAGGGCTACAGCACAAACCGTAGTAAAAATATTGTTAGAAAACATAATTCCCCGATATGGGATTGTAGAAGCAATAGATTCTGATAGGGGATCACACTTTGTGTCAAAAGTGTCCCGTGACACAATGAAAGCTTTAGGAATCAAATGGGAATATCATACTCCCTGGCATCCTCAGAGCTTGGGAAAAGTAGAAAGGATGAACGGGGAAATTAAAAAGCAACTTACAAAATTAATGTTAGAGACAAAGACATCTTGGATAAAGTGCTTGCCGCTGGCTTTGTTAAGTATTCGCGTAAAACCCAGAACGGATCTGGGAATCTCCCCTTTTGAAATGCTGTATGGTATGCCTTATGATCTCGAGATACCCCTTGATCATCCCCACCTACAAGATGATCAATTAAAACCTTACCTCACACAATTGATAAATAGACGCAGGGAATTACAGAAAAAAGGTTTAATTGTGCAACGTCCTCCTTTGGATATGGCAATCCACAAGATACAGCCTGGAGATAAGGTCCTGATAAAAACTTGGAAAGAAGTTACATTAACACCACAATGGGAGGGCCCCTATGTTGTTTTGCTTACTACAGAAACAGCCGTCCGGACTGCGGAGAAAGGATGGACACACGCCAGCCGTGTTAAAGGACCCATCTGTGACGAGAAGTGGGAGGCCGCTCCAGGGAACAAAGACCTGAAGCTCACATTGCGACGAACCCGATAGGTACCGTGGGTTAAGGTAGAGGCTCTCCCCTGAAGAACACTACTGCTGCCGAGAAGAACTAAAACCTCGTAGTTGGTTGCAACCCAACTGACGAGCGAGGCAGAGGAGTGAATAGTGGGGAGAAATGAGCCTCAGCCATTCCTATTGGTACTTGGGGGTTCTCGCAGTGATTTCATCCTGCATAGCGACTCAACACCATCCGCACCAACCTTTTAAGTGGAGCCTGATCCAATGGGAAAGTCAAAAAGTCATACAGCAAATCACTACGGCTGGTGCCCCTAGTTTTAAGACTGACCTTTGCGACCTAACGACTGTGGGACCAATGTGTAATAATCAGTCGGATTTTTATATGTGTCCAGCCTCTAATCCGGGAAGAGGTTACTGTAATTATCCAAATCATTATTATTGCGCTTATTGGGGTTGTGAGACTATTGACTCAGGATGGGAACCCGGGGCAGGTAGGGATACGTACCTCACTGTACAGTTTGGACCACTGGGCTGTGGCCACCGGAATAAAATTCAGGCAGTCTATCACCGAGGGGTTGGAACCCGGCCAAGGGGGAACTGCAAATTCCTGTGGGTGAATGTGACAAAACCAAATAATCCTGCTTGGTTCCCAGGGAAAATGAGGCTCGTCAGAATTGGTATGAATCCTGGTTTAATTACTCACCATGGCTTACTACCCTGCTATCAACCATAGCGGGGCCCTTGTTGTTATTTATATTAGCACTGACTTTTGGACCATGTATATTTAATCGAGTAATTGCAATTGTAAAAAGCCGATTAGAGGCAGCTCATCT
>NW_023305146.1:0-3263 GCF_011077185.1 Oxyura jamaicensis | reverse complement strand
AACCAATGTCTCTGCTATTAGGGGTAAGCGCTCATCCGTGCAAGGAAGACGATAAGGTGGATACACACCTCGTGCCATCCTGTGGTTTTACCTACGTGACCGTGGAGAAGACATGAGAAAATGGGATGGAAAATCCACCGCGACCCTAGAGGCACGGGTACGTGAGTTGCAAAAGAAAACAATAGGGAAAAAGGGAGTCTCTGAAAAGTTTGCTGCTCCAACTTCCAGCAGGCAGTCCTTTAAACACAGGAATGAAGATTCTGATGAGGATTAGAGGGGCCCTGCCTCCAGCCAGGGGGAGGAAAGGGACAATCGAGTTTATTGGACTGTGTGGATTCGATGGCCTGGCACATCAGACGCACAGAAGTATAAGGCTTTAGTAGACACCGGTGCACAATGTACTCTAATGCCATCAAGCTATACAGGGCCAGAGCCCATCAGTATTTATGGAGTGACGGGGGGATCCCAGCAATTAACTGTATTGGAAGCTGAACTGAGTCTAACTGGGAATGAGTGGCAAAAACACCGTATTGTGACTGGCCCGGATGCTCCATGCATCCTTGGCATAGACTATCTTAGAAGAGGATATTTCAAGGACCCAAAAGGGTTCCGCTGGGCTTTTGGCATAGCTGTCTTAGAGACAGAGGGCATTGAACAATTGTCTACCTTGCCCGGTCTCTCAGAGGACCCTTTTGTTGTGGGGTTGCTGAGGGTCGAAGAACAGCAAGTGCCAATTGCTACTACAACTGTGCACCGGCGGCAATATCACACCGACCGAGACTCCCTGATTCCCATCCATGAGCTAATTCGTCAACTGGAGAGCCAAGGAGTGATCAGCAAGACTCATTCACCTTTTAATAGTCCCATATGGCCAGTGCGGAAGTCTAATGGGGAGTGGAGGCTAACCGTGGACTATCGTGGCCTGAATGAGGTCACACCACCACTGAGTGCTGCAGTGCCGGACATGCTAGAACTTCAGTACGAACTGGAATCAAAGGCAGCCAAGTGGTACGCCACAATTGATATCGCTAATGCATTTTTCTCCATCCCTCTAGCAGCAGAGTGCAGGCCACAGTTTGCTTTTACTTGGAGGGGAGTCCAATATACTTGGAATTGACTGCCCCAGGGGTGGAAACATAGCCCTACAATTTGTCATGGACTGATCCAGTCTGTGCTGGAGCAGGGGGGAGCTCCTGAACACCTGCAGTACATCGATGACATCATTGTGTGGGGTGACACAGCAAAGGAAGTTTTTGAGAAAGGGAAGAAAATAATCCAAATCCTTCTGAAGGCCGGTTTTGCCATAAAACAAAATAAAGTTAAAGGACCTGCACGAGAGATCCAGTTTTTAGGAATCAAATGGCAAGATGGATGTCGTCAAATCCCAATGGATGTGATCAGCAAAATAACAGCTATGTCTCCACCAACTAGCAAAAAGGAAACACAAACTTTCCTAGGTGTCGTGGGGTTTTGGAGAATGCACATTCCAAATTACAGTCTGATTGTAAACCCACTCTACCAAGTAACCCGTAAGAAGAATGATTTTGAATGGGGCCCTGAGCAACGACAAGCTTTTGAACAAATTAAGCAGGAAATAGTTCATGCAGTAGCCCTTGGGCCAGTCCGAACGGGACCAGATGTAAAGAATGTGCTCTACACCGCAGCCAGGGAGAATGGCCCCACCGGGGCCTCTGGCAGAAAGAACCTGGGGAAACTCGAGGTCGACCCCTAGGCTTTTGGAGTCGGGGATACAGAGGATCTGAGGCCCGCTACACTCCAACCGAAAAGGAGATATTGGCGGCATATGAAGGAGTTCGATCTGCTTCAGAAGTGGTCGGTACTGAAGCACAGCTCCTCCTGGCACCACGACTGCCAGTACTGGGCTGGATGTTCAAAGGAAGGGTCCCCTCTACACATCATGCAACTGACGCTACATGGAGCAAGTGGGTTGCACTGATTACTCAGCGGGCTCGAATAGGAAACCCCAGTCGTCCGGGAATCTTGGAAGTGATTATGGACTGGCCAGAAGGCAAATACTTTGGGATGTCATCAGAGGAGGAGGTGGTCTGTGCTGAAGAAGCTCCACTGTACAACAAGCTACCAGAAAATGAGAAGAGATATGCCCTATTCACTGATGGGTCCTGTCGCATTGTGGGAAAGCATCGGAGATGGAAAGCTGCTGTATGGAGTCCTACACGACGAGTTGCAGAAGCTGCTGAGGGAGAAGGTGAATCGAGTCAATTTGCAGAAGTGAAAGCCATCCAGCTGGCTTTAGATATTGCTGAACGAGAAAAGTGGCCAGTTCTCTACCTATACACTGATTCATGGATGGTAGCAAATGCCCTTTGGGGGTGGTTACAGCAATGGAAACAGAACAACTGGCAGCGCAGGGGCAAACCCATTTGGGCTGCTGCATTATGGCAAGATATTGCTGCCCGGGTAGAGAACCTGGTTGTAAAGGTACGCCATGTAGATGCTCATGTGCCCAAGAATCGGGCTACTGAAGAACATCAAAACAACCAGCAGGTGGATCAGGCTGCCAAGATTGAAGTGGCTCAGGTGGACCTGGACTGGCAACATAAGGGTGAACTATTTATAGCCCGATAGGCCCATGAAACCTCAGGCCATCAAGGCAGAGATGCAACATACAGATGGGCTCGTGATCGAGGGGTGGACCTGACCATGGACACTATAGCACAGGTTATTCATGATTGTGAAACATGTGCTGTAATCAAGCAAGCCAAACGGTCAAAGCCTCTTTGGTACGGGGAACGATGGCTGAAATATAAATATGGAGAGGCCTGGCAGATTGATTACATCACACTCCCTCAAACCCGCAATGGTAAGCGCCACGTACTTACAATGGTGGAAGCAACCACCGGATGGCTGGAAACATATCCTGTGCCCCATGCCACCGCCCAGAACACTATCCTGGGCCTTGAAAAGCAAGTGCTATGGCGACATGGCACCCCAGAAAGAATTGAGTCAGAAAATGGGACTCATTTCCGAAACAACCTTATAGATACTTGGGCCAAAGGACATGGTATTGAGTGGGTATATCACATCCCCTATCACGCACCAGCCTCTGGTAAAGTTGAGCGATACAATGGACTGTTAAAGACTCCACTGAAAGCAATGGGTGCTGGGACATTCAAAAATTGGGATGCACATTTGGCAAAGGCCACCTGGTTAGTCAATACTAGGGGATCTGCCAACCGAGCTGGACCTGCCCAATCAAACCTGCTACGTACAGTAGAAGGGGA
>NW_023305145.1:0-3401 GCF_011077185.1 Oxyura jamaicensis | reverse complement strand
GTATAGAGACTCAGGTCATTTAGAACGCAGAGAGTCTTCTGCTAGGTGTAGGTATGGAGAAGACGAGGTCGGGCCATCAGAGGTGCAGGAGGATGAAGATGGGGATGTTGAAAAATCAACAGTAGTTACCCGAAACCTATACCAGCGTGAGCTACGAGATGTGAAAAGATTTTGGTCGCTGCATAGGTGAGCATCTTGTCACCTGGCTGCTCCGGTGCTGGGATACCGGAGCCAATTGTGTGGAATTAGAGGGCAAGGAAGCCAGGCGGCTGGGTTCCCTTGCTAGAGATTCAGGCATTGAAAAAGCAATTGGAGATGGAGCATGATCTCACAGCCTCTGGAGGTGTCTCCTGTACGCTGTAAGGGAAAGGTATCCCTACAAGGAAGAACTTGTATGTCTGCCAGGCAAGTGGACCACTATGGAGAAGGGAATCCAGTACCTGAGGGAATTAGCCGTACGGGAGGTGATTTATGAGGACCCAGACAATGGACAAGTACCCACAGATCCAGATGAAGTCAGGTGTACACGACCCATGTGGCGGAAGTTTGTACGGAGTGCACCATCATCATATGCCAGCTCATTGGCAATAATGGCCTGGAAAGAGGATGAGGAACCCACAGTGGGTGATGTGGCTAAACAACTCCGGCAGTACGAAGAAAGCCTCTCCTCTTCCCTACAGGCCTGCGTCTCGGCTGTGGAGAAACTTTCTGAAAACGTCCATCAACTAAAAGAGAATAATTTGGAGAAACTCTCTGAAGAGGTCAAGCAACTTAAAGAGAGTTTATTTTCCTCCCCTCCTGTGCAAACTAATATCTCTGCTATAAGGGGTAAGCGCTCATCCGTGCAAGGAAGACGATATGGTGGATACACACCTCGGGCCATCCTGTGGTTTTACCTACGTGACCATGGAGAGGACATGAGAAAATGGGATGGAAAATCCACCGCGACCCTAGAGGCACGGGTACGTGAGTTGCAAAAGAAAACAATTGGGAAAAAGGGGGTCTCTGAAAAGTTTGCTGCTCCAACTTCCAGCAGGCAGTCCTTTAAACACAAGAATGAAGATTCTGACGAGGATTAGAGGGGCCCTGCCTCCAGCCAGGGGGAGGAAAGGGACAATCGAGTTTATTGGACTGTGTGGATTCGATGGCCTGGCACGTCAGACGCACAGAAGTATAAGGCTTTAGTAGATACCGGTGCACAATGTACTCTAATGCCATCAGGCTATAAGGGGCCAGAACCCATCAGTATTTATGGAGTGACGGGAGGATCCCAGCAATTAACTGTATTGGAAGCTGAACTGAGTCTAACTGGGAATGAGTGGCAAAAACACCGTATTGTGACTGGCCCGGATGCTCCATGCATCCTTGGCATAGACTATCTTAGAAGAGGATATTTTAAGGACCCAAAAGGGTTCCGCTGGGCTTTTGGCATAGCTGCCTTAGAGACAGAGGGCATTGAACAATTGTCTACCTTGCCCGGTCTCTCAGAGGACCCTTTTGTTGTGGGGTTGCTGAGGGTCGAAGAACAACAAGTGCCAATTGCTACTACAACTGTGCACCGGCGGCAATATCGCACCGACCGAGACTCCCTGATTCCCATCCATGAGCTAATTCGTCAGCTGGAGAGCCAAGGAGTGATCAGCAAGACTCATTCACCTTTTAATAGTCCCATATGGCCAGTGCGGAAGTCTAATGGGGAGTGGAGGCTAACCGTGGACTATCGTGGCCTGAATGAGGTCACACCACCACTGAGTGCTGCAGTGCCGGACATGCTAGAACTCCAGTACGAACTGGAATCAAAGGCAGCCAGGTGGTACGCCACAATTGATATCGCTAATGCATTTTTCTCCATCCCTCTAGCAGCAGAGTGCAGGCCACAGTTTGCCTTTACTTGGAGGGGAGTCCAATATACTTGGAATCGGCTGCCCCAGGGGTGGAAACACAGCCCTACAATTTGCCATGGACTGATCCAGTCTGCGCTGGAGCAGGGGGAAGCTCCTGAACACCTGCAGTACATCGATGACATCATTGTGTGGGGTAACACAGCAAAGGAAGTTTTTGAGAAAGGGAAGAAAATAATCCAAATCCTTCTGAAGGCCGGTTTTGCCATAAAACAAAGTAAAGTTAAAGGACCTGCACGAGAGATCCAGTTTTTAGGAATAAAATGGCAAGATGGACATCGTCAAATCCCAATGGATGTGATCAACAAAATAACAGCTATGTCTCCACCAACTAGCAAAAAGGAAACACAAACTTTCCTAGGTGTCGTGGGGTTTTGGAGAATGCACATTCCAAATTACAGTCTGATTGTAAACCCGCTCTACCAAGTAACCCGTAAGAAGAATGATTTCGAATGGGGCCCTGAGCAACGACAAGCTTTTGAACAAATTAAGCAGGAAATAGTTCATGCAGTAGCCCTTGGGCCAGTCCGAACGGGACCAGATGTAAAGAATGTGCTCTACACCGCAGCCGGGGAGAATGGCCCCACCTGGAGCCTCTGGCAGAAAGAACCTGGGGAAACTCGAGGTCGATCCCTAGGGTTTTGGAGTCGGGGATACAGAGGATCTGAGGCCCGCTACACTCCAACCGAAAAGGAGATATTGGCGGCATATGAAGGAGTTCGATCTGCTTCGGAAGTGGTCGGTACTGAAGCCCAGCTCCTCCTGGCACCCCGACTGCCAGTACTGGGCTGGATGTTCAAAGGAAGGGTCCCCTCTACACATCATGCAACTGATGCTACATGGAGCAAGTGGGTTGCACTGATTTCTCAGCGGGCTCGAATAGGAAACCCCAGTCGTCCGGGAATCTTGGAAGTGATTTTGGATTGGCCAGAAGGCAAATACTTTGGGATGTCATCAGAGGAGGAGGTGGTCCGTGCTGAGGAAGCTCCACTGTACAACAAGCTACCAGAAAATGAGAAGAGATATGCCCTGTTCACTGACGGGTCCTGTCGCATTGTGGGAAAGCATCGGAGGTGGAAAGCTGCTGTATGGAGTCCTACACGACGAGTTGCAGAAGCTGCTGAGGGAGAAGGTGAATCGAGTCAATTTGCAGAAGTAAAAGCCATCCAGCTGGCTTTAGATATTGCTGAACGAGAAAAGTGGCCAGTTCTCTACCTATACACTGATTCATGGATGGTAGCAAATGCCCTTTGGGGGTGGTTACAGCAATGGAAACAGAACAACTGGCAGCGCAGGGGCAAACCCATTTGGGCTGCTGCATTATGGCAAGATATTGCTGCCCGGGTAGAGAACCTGGTTGTAAAGGTACGCCATGTAGATGCCCATGTGCCTAAGAATCGGGCTACTGAAGAACATCAAAACAACCAGCAGGTGGATCAGGCTGCCAAGATTGAACTGGCTCAGGTGGACCTGGACTGGCAATATAAGGGTGAACTATTT
>NW_023305144.1:113-2728 GCF_011077185.1 Oxyura jamaicensis | reverse complement strand
TGGATCTCTCGTGCAGGTCCTTTAACTTTACTTTGTTTTATGGCAAAGCCGGCCTTCAGAAGGATTTGGATTATTTTCTTCCCTTTCTCAAAAACTCCCTTTGCTGTGTTACCCCACACAATGATGTCATCGATGTACTGCAGGTGTTCAGGAGCTTCCCCCTGCTCCAGCGCAGACTGGATCAGTCCATGGCAAATTGTAGGGCTGTGTTTCCACCCCTGGGGCAGCCGATTCCAAGTATATTAGACTCCCCTCCAAGTAAAAGCAAACTGTGGCCTGCACTCTGCTGCTAGAGGGATGGAGAAAAATGCATTAGCGATATCAATTGTGGCGTACCACTTGGCTGCCTTTGATTCCAGTTCGTACTGAAGTTCTAGCATGTCCGGCACTGCAGCACTCAGTGGTGGTGTGACCTCATTCAGGCCACGATAGTCCACGGTTAGCCTCCACTCCCCATTAGACTTCCGCACTGGCCATATGGGACTATTAAAAGGTGAATGAGTCTTGCTGATCACTCCTTGGCTCTCCAGTTGACGAATTAGCTCATGGATGGGAATCAGGGAGTCTCGGTCGGTGCGATATTGCCGCCGGTGCACAGTTGTAGTAGCAATTGGCACTTGTTGTTCTTCGACCCTCAGCAACCCCACAATGAAAGGGTCCTCTGAGAGACCGGGCAAGGTAGACAATTGTTCAATGCCCTCTGTCTCTAAGGCAGCTATGCCAAAAGCCCAGCGGAACCCTTTTGGGTCCTTAAAATATCCTTTTCTAAGATAGTCTATGCCAAGGATGCATGGAGCATCCGGGCCAGTCACAATACGGTGTTTTTGCCACTCATTCCCAGTTAGACTCAGTTCAGCTTCCAATACAGTTAATTGCTGGGATCCTCCCGTCACTCCATAAATACTGATGGGCTCTGGCCCTTTATAGCTTGATGGCATTAGAGTACATTGTGCACCGGTGTCTACTAAAGCCTTATACTTCTGTGCGTCTGATGTGCCAGGCCATCGAATCCACACAGTCCAATAAACTCGATTGTCCCTTTCCTCCCCCTGGCTGGAGGCAGGGCCCCTCTAATCCTCGTCAGAATCTTCATTCCTGTGTTTAAAGGACTGCCTGCTGGAAGTTGGAGCAGCAAACTTTTCAGAGACCCCCTTTTTCCCAATTGTTTTCTTTTGCAACTCACGTACCCGTGCCTCTAGGGTCGCGGTGGATTTTCCATCCCATTTTCTCATGTCCTCTCCATGGTCACGTAGGTAAAACCACAGGATGGCCCGAGGTGTGTATCCACCATATCGTCTTCCTTGCACGGATGAGCGCTTACCCCTAATAGCAGAGACATTGGTTTGTACAGGAGGGGAGGAAAATAAACTCTCTTTAAGTTGCTGGACCTCTTCAGAGAGTTTATCCAAAGTATTCTCTTTTAGTTGGTGGACCCTGGTTCGTTCAGGTGGGGAAGAAAATAATCTCTCTTTAAGTTGCTGGACCTCTTCAGAGAGTTTATCCAAAGTATTCTCTTTTAGTTGATGGACGCTTTCAGAAAGTTTCTCCACAGCCGAGACGCAGGCCTGTAGGGAAGAGGAGAGGCTTTCTTCGTACTGCCGGAGTTGTTTAGCCACATCACCCACTGTGGGTTCCTCATCCTCTTTCCAGGCCATTATTGCCAATGAGCTGGCATATGACGATGGTGCACTCCGTACAAACTTCCGCCACATGGGTCGTGTACACCTGACTTCATCTGGACCTGTGGGTCCATCTGGATCTGTGGGTCCATTGTCTGGGTCCTCATAAATCACCTCCCGTACGGCTAATTCCCTCAGGTACTGGATTCCCTTCTCCATAGTGGTCCACTTGCTTGGCAGACATACAAGTTCTTCCTTGTAGGGAAACCTTTCCCTTACAGCATACAGGAGACGCCTCCAGAGGCTGTGAGATCGTGCTCCATCTCCAATTGCTTTGTCAATGCCTGCATCTCTAGCAAGGGATCCCAGCCGCCTGGCTTCCTTGCCGTCTAATTCCACACAATTGGCTCCACTATCCCAGCACCGGAGCAGCCAGGTGACAAGCTGCTCACCTATGCAGCGACCAAAATCTTTTCGCACATCTCGTAGCTCACGCTGGTATAGGTTTCGGGTAACTACTGTTGATTTTTCAACATCCCCATCTTCATCCTCCTGCTCCTCTGATAGTCCGACCTCGTCTTCTCTACACCTAGACCTAGCAGAAGACTCTCTGCGTTCTAAACGACCTCAGTCTCTATACCATTTTTTCACCTTGTCTACAGGGGCAACTTGTACTGCTACAGCTCGTTTCTCTGACCCAACCACAGGGTCTGCCACAGGGGTTGGAACACCCCCTGCAGGGGCAACTTGCACTGCTACGGCTCGTTTCTCTGGCGCAGCCAGAGGAGCTGGAGCGGCTGCAGGAGCTGGAGCTGGAACAACTACAGGAGCAGGAGCTGGAGCGGCTGCAGGAGGTGGAGCTGGAGCTGCAGGAGCTGGAGCAGCTGCAGGAGCTGGGGCTGCAGGAGCTGGAGCTGCAGGAGCTGGAGCGGCTGCAGGAGCAGGAGCTGGAGCGGCTGCAGGAGCAGGAGCTGGGGTGGCTGCAGGAGCGGCTGC
>NW_023305144.1:0-103 GCF_011077185.1 Oxyura jamaicensis | reverse complement strand
GCAGGAGCTGGGGTGGCTGCAGGAGCGGCTGCAGGAGCAGGAGCTGGAGTGGCTGCAGGAGCGGCTGCAGGAGCAGGAGCTGGAGCTGGAGCTGGGGCGGCTG
>NW_023305143.1:0-3529 GCF_011077185.1 Oxyura jamaicensis | reverse complement strand
AGCTGTTATTTTGTTGATCACATCCATTGGGATTTGCCGACATCCATCTTGTCATTGTATTCCTAAAACTTCCTAAATTCCTAATTCCTTCTCTCGTGCAGGTCCTTTGACTTTATTTTGTTTAATGGCAAAACCTGCCTTCAGAAGGATTTGGATTATTTTCTTCCCTTTCTCAAAAACTTCCTCTGCTGTGTCACCACACACAATGATGTCATCGATGTACTGCAGGTGTTCAGGAGCTTCCCCCTGCTCCAGCGCAGACTGGATCAGTTCGTGCCAAATGGTAGGGCTATGTTTCCACCCCTGGGGCAGCCGATTCCAAGTATATTGGACTCCCCTCCAAGTGAAAGCAAACTGTGGCCTGCACTCTGCTGCTAGAGGGATGGAGAAAAATGCATTAGTGATATCAATTGTGGCGTACCACTTGGCTGCCCTTGATTCCAGTTCGTACTGGAGTTCTAGCATGTCCGGCACTGCAGCACTCAGTGGTGGCGTGACTTCGTTCAGGCCACGATAGTCCACTGTTAGTCTCCACTCACCATTAGACTTTTGCACTGGCCATATGGGACTAATAAAAGGTGAATGAGTCTTGCTGATCACTCCTTGGCTCTCCAGTTGATGAATTAGCTCATGGATGGGAATCAGGGAGTCTCGGTCGGTGCGATATTGCCGCCGGTGCACAGTTGTAGTAGCAATTGGCTCTTCTTGTTCTTCGACCCTCAGCAACCCCACAACAAAAGGGTCCTCTGAGAGACTGGGCAAGGTAGACAATTGTTCAATGCCCTCTGTCTCTAAGGCAGCTATGCCAAAAGCCCAGCGGAACCCTTTTGGGTCCTTGAAATATCCTCTTCTAAGATAGTCTATGCCAAGGATGCATGAAGCATCCGGGCCAGTCACAATACGGTGTTTTTGCCACTTATTCCCAGTTAGACTCAGTTCAGCTTCCAATACAGTTAATTGCTGGGATCCTCCCGTCACTCCATAAATACTGATGGGCTCTGGCCCTTTATAGCTTGATGGCATTAGAGTACATTGTGCACCGGTGTCTATTAAAGCCTTATACTTCTGTGCGTCTGATGTGCCAGGCCATCGAATCCACACAGTCCAATAAACTCGATTGTCCCTTTCCTCCCCCTGGCTGGAGGCAGGGCCCCTCTAATCCTCGTCAGAATCTTCATTCCTGTGTTTAAAGGACTGCCTGCTGGAAGTTGGAGCAGCAAACTTTTCAGAGACCCCCTTTTTCCCAATTGTTTTCTTTTGCAACTCACGCACCCGTGCCTCTAGGGTCGCGGTGGATTTTCCATCCCATTTTCTCATGTCCTCTCCATGGTCACGTAGGTAAAACCACAGGATGGCACGAGGTGTGTATCCACCATATCGTCTTCCTTGCACGGATGAGCGCTTACCCCTGATAGCAGAGACATTGGTTTGTACAGGAGGGGAGGAAAATAAACTCTCTTTAAGTTGCTGGACCTTTTCAGAAAGTTTCTCCAAAGTATTCTCTTTTAGTTGATGGATGCTTGCAGCAAGTTTCTCCACAGCCGAGACGCAGGCCTGTAGGGAAGAGGAGAGTCTTTCTTCGTACTGCCGGAGTTGTTTAGCCACATCACCCACTGTGGGTTCCTCATCCTCTTTCCAGGCCATTATTGCCAATGAGCTGGCATATGATGATGGTGCACTCCGTACAAACTTCCGCCACATGGGTCGAGTATACCTGACTTCATCTGGATCTGTGAGTACTTGTCCATTGTCTGGGTCCTCATAAATCACCTCCTGTACGGCTAATTCCCTCAGGTACTGGATTCCCTTCTCCATAGTGGTCCACTTGCCTGGCAGACATACAAGTTCTTCCTTGTAGGGATACCTTTCCCTTACAGCGTACAGGAGACGCCTCCAGAGGCTGTGAGATCGTGCTCCATCTCCACTTGCTTTGTCAATGCCTGCATCTCTAGCAAGGGATCCCAGCCGCCTGGCTTCCCTGCCCTCTAATTCCACACAATTGGCTCCGGTATCCCAGCACCGGAGCAGCCAGGTGACAAGCTGCTCACCTATGCAGCGACCAAAATCTTTTCGCACATCTCGTAGCTCACGCTGGTATAGGTTTCACGTAACTACTGTTGATTTTTCAACATCCCCATCTTCATCCTCCTGCATCCCTGATGGCCCAGCCTCGTCTTCTCCATACCTACACCTAGCAGAAGACTCTCTGCGTTCTAAACGACCTGAGTCTCTATACCATTTTTTTCACCTTGTCTACAGGGGCAACTTGTACTGCTACAGCTCGTTTCTCTGACTCAGCCACAGGAGCTGGAGCAGCTGCAGGAGCTGGAGTGGCTGCAGGAGCTGGAGCAGCTGCAGGAGCTGGAGCAGCTGCAGGAACTGGAGCGGCTGCAGGAGCAGGAGCTGGAGCGGCTGCAGGGTTTGTCACTAGGTTCATAGTAGCATCAATTTCAGCTCGATAGGCATAGGCCAGGCCCCAACATGCTACAGTGAGTTGTGTCACTTTGGAACTGCCAGAGTCATGACACTCTTTTTGCAAGCATTCTACCAGTTTTTTAGGATTTTGCAGTTGTTCAGGGGTGAATCTACAAAACATCGGAGGTGCCCACTGCTCTAGCCACCTGCCCATATCCTCCCACACTCCCTGCCACTCACAACTATCCCGCCTCAGGACAGATCTCTGGATGAGATTCCTAAGTAGTTGTTTAACCTTAAACAAAACCTGAAGTGCATTCAGGAGACATAACAACAAGAACATGCTGGTCTGAGTATCCCAAGGATATTCAACATCTTGGAGAGCTATCGTAACTAGCTCGGGGGATAAGAGGGTGCTGAAGGAGAAAGGGAGAGTGAACAAGTAAGGAAAAATATATTCCCCTGTCCCTTCCACAGATTGGCTCCCTGATGAGAAAAGGCAGTAGGTGTAATTGTTAATAGTTTCTGAGATATAGTTTCCAAAGTACAGAGTCGACGACAGTGCTGAGTACAAATACCAAGTTAGAGTCATGGCCAGATATTTCATCATATCGTAAGCTATTGTTACACCGCACAGTACCATAACAATCTTAAACCAGGGCCCGGAGAGGATAAACAGCACGACAGGGATCACATACAGCAAGTAACGTGCTATAAAATTCAGTTTGGAATACAGACACAGCAGACTTGATATTAAAGCAATTAACATTTTGATTAGATCTGTCGTTATCTCAACCCTTCGTGCCCCACGTTGGGCGCCAAAAGAGCTGTTGTGGTTTAACCTGGCTGGCAGCTAAACACCACACAGCCGTTCGCTCACCCTCCCCCCTCCCTCTCTGGGATGGGGGAGAGAAACGGGAAAGTGAAGCCTGTGAGTTGAGATAAAGACAGTTTATTAAGATAGAAAATAATAATGATAATAATAATAATATGTACAAACAAGTGATGCACAATGCAATTGCTCACCACCCGCTGACCGATGCCCAGCCCAACCCCGAGCAGCCGGCCCCCCCCAGCCCGGCTAGCCACCCCTATATATTGTTTAGCATGACGT
>NW_023305142.1:0-1153 GCF_011077185.1 Oxyura jamaicensis | reverse complement strand
GGCAAAACCAGCCTTCCGAAGGATTTGGATTATTTTCTTCCCTTTCTCAAAAACTTCGTCTGCTGTGTCACCCCACACAATGATGTCACTGATGTACTGCAGGTGTTCAGGAGCTTCCCCCTGTTCCAGCGCAGACTGGATCAGTCCATGGCAAATGGTAGGGTTGTGTTTCCACCCCTGGGGCAGCCGATTCCAGGTGTATTGGACACCCCTCCAAGTGAAAGCAAACTGTGGCCTGCACTCTGCTGCTAGAGGGATGGAGAAAAATGCATTAGCGATATCAATTGTGACGTTCGACTTGGCTGCCTTCGAGTCCAGTTTGTACTGGAGTTCTAGCACGTCCGGCACTGCAGCACTCAGTGGTGGCGTGACTTCGTTCAGGCCACAATCATCCACTGTTAGTCTCCACTCACCATTAGACTTTTGTACTGGCCATATGGGACTATTAAAAGGTGAACGAGTCTTGCTGATCACTCCTTGGCTCTCCACTTGACGAATTAGCTCATGGATGGGAAACAGGGAGTCTAGGTCGGTGCGATATTGCCGCCGGTGAGCAGTTGTAGTAGCAATTGGCACTTGCTGTTCTTCGACCCTCAGCAACCCCACAACAAAAGGGTTCTCTGAGAGACCGGGCAAGGTAGACAATTGTTCAATGCCCTCTGTCTCTAAGGCAGCTATGCCAAAAGCCCAGCGGAACCCTTTTGGGTCCTTGAAATATCCTCTTCTAAGATAGTCTATGCCAAGGATGCATGGAGCATCCGGGCCAGTCACAATACGGTGTTTTTGCCACTCATTCGCAGTTCGACTCAGTTCAGCTTCCAATACAGTTAATTGCTGGGATCCCCCCGTCACTCCATAAATACTGATGGGCTCTGGCCCTGTATAGCTTGATGGCATTAGAGTACATTGTGCACCGGTGTCTACTAAAGCCTTATACTTCTGTGCGTCTGATGTGCCAGGCCATTGAATCCACACAGTCCAATAAACTCAATTGTCCCTTTCCTCCCCCTGGCTGGAGGCAGGGCCCCTCTAATCCTCGTCAGAATCCTCATTCCCGTGTTTAAAGGACTGCCTGCTGGAAGTTGGAGCAGCAAACTTTTCAGAGGCCCCCTTTTTCCCAATTGTTTTCTTTTGCAACTCACGTACCCGTGCC
>NW_023305141.1:0-2684 GCF_011077185.1 Oxyura jamaicensis | reverse complement strand
ATCATTCTCCTCTCAGTAGCTGAGCATCATTGCCTCAGCACCAAAAGACACCATGGAACTCGTTCAAATGAAGAAACGCCTAATATCTCTTGCATAGTGTTGTGTTTTAACCCGGCCGGCAGCTAAACACCACACAGCTGTTCGCTCAGCCTCCCCCCTCCCTCTCAGGGATGAGGGAGAGAAACATGAAAGTGAATCCTATGGGTTTAGATAAAGAGAGTTTATTAAGATAGATAATAATAATAATAATACGTACAAACAAGTGATGCACAATGCAATTGCTCACCACCTGCTGACCGATGCCCAGCCCAACTCTGAGTAGCAGCCCCCCCCCACCCCGGCTAGCCTCCCCTATACCTTTTTCAGCATGACGTCAGATGGTATGGAATACCCCTTTGGCACTTGGGGTCAGCTGTCCTTGGTCTGTCCCCTCCCAGCTCTTGCTGCACCCCCAGCCTGCCCACTGGCCGCATCAGTCCATGGCAAATGGTAGGGCTGTGTTTCCACCCCTGGGGCAGCTGATTCCAAGTATATTGGACTCCCCTCCAAGTAAAAGCAAACTGTGGCCTGCACTCTACTGCTAGAAGGATGGAGAAAGATGCATTAGTGATATCAGTTGTGGCCTAGCACTTGGCTGCCTTTGATTCCAGTTCATACTGGAGTTCTAGCATGTCCGGCACTGCAGCACTCAGTGGTGGTGTGACCTCATTCAGGCCACGATAGTCCACGGTTAGTCTCCACTCCCCATTAGACTTTCGCACTGGCTATATGGGACTATTAAAAGGTGAATGAGTCTTGCTGATCACTCCTTGGCTCTCCAGTTGACGAATTAGCTCATGGATGGGAATCAGGGAGTTTCGGTTGGTGCGATATTGCCGCCGGTGCACAGTTGTAGTAGCAATTGGCACTTGTTCTTCGACCCTCAGCAACCCCACAACAAAAGGGTCCTCTGAGAGACCGGGCAAGGTAGACAACTGTTTAATGCCCTCTGTCTCTAAGGCAGCTATGCCAAAAGCCCACCGGAACCCTTTTGGGTCCTTGGATCCTCTTCCAAGACAGTTTATGCCAAGGATGCACGGAGCATCCGAGCCAGTCACAATACGATGCTTTTACCAATCATTCCCAGTTAGACTCACTTCAGCCTCCAATACAGTTAACATCTGGGTCCCCCCGTCACTCCATAAATACTGATGGGCTCTGGCCCTTTATAGCTTGATGGCATTAGAGTCCATTGTGCACCGGTGTCTACTAAAGCCTTATACTTCTGTGTGTCTGACGTGCCAGGCCATCGAATCCACACAGTCCAATAAACTCGATTGTCCCTTTCCTCCCCCTGGCTGGAGGCAGGGCCCCTCTAATCCTCGTCAGAATCTTCATTCCTGTGTTTAAAGGACTGCCTGCTGGAAGTTGGAGCAGCAAACTTTTCAGAGACCCCCTTTTTCCCAATTGTTTTCTTTTGCAACTCACGTACCTGTGCCTCTAGGGTCACGGTGGATTTTCCTTCCCATTTTCTCATGTCTTCTCCATGGTCACGTAGGTAAAACCACAGGGTGGCACGAGGTGTGTACCCCCCATATCGTCTTCCTTGCACAGAAGGGCGATTACCCCTAATAGCTGAGACACTGGTTCGTTCAGGTTGGGAGGGAAAATAATCTCTCTTCAAGGTAGTGAAGCTTTTCAGAAAATTTCTCCAAAGTATTCTCTTTCAGTTGATGGACGCTTTCAGAAAGTTTCTCCACAGCCGAGATGCAGGCCTGTAGGGAAGAGGAGAGACTTTCTTCGTACTGCCGGAGTTGTTTAGCCACATCACCCACTGTGGGTTCCTCATCCTCTTTCCAGGCCATTATTGCCAATGAGCTGGCATATGATGATGGTGCACTCCGTACAAACTTCCGCCACATGGGTCGTGTACACCTGACTTCATCTGTATCTGTGGATATTTGTTCGTTGTCTAGGTCCTCATAAATCACCTCCTGTATGGCTAATTCCCTCAGGTACTGGATTCCCTTCTCCATAGTGGTCCACTTGCCTAGCAGACATACAACCTCTTCCTTGTAGGGATACCTTTCCCTCACAGTGTACAGGAGACGCCTCCAGAGGCTGTGAGATCGTGCTCCATCTGCAATTGCTTTGTCAATGCCTGCATCTCTAGCAAGGGATCCCAGCCACCTGGCTTCCTTGCCCTCTAATTCCACACAATTGGCTCCAGTGTCCCAGCACCGGAGCAGCCAGGTGACAAGCTGCTCGCCTATACAGCGACCAAAATCTTTTCGCACATCTCGTAGCTCACGCTGGTGTAGGTTTCGGGTAACTACTGGTGATTTTTCAACATCCCCATCTTCATCCTCCTGCACCTCTGATGGCCCAGCCTCGTCTTCTCTACTGGCATTGAGTGCAGCTCGGTAAGCATAGGCCAAGCCCCAGCACGTTGCAGTCATTTCTGTATGTCTCCTACTGCCAGGGTGATGACACAGCTTTTTCAAGCACTCCACCAGTTTTTTAGGAGTTTTCAATTGTTCAGGGGTAAATTTCCAAAGCCCTGGAGGTGCCCACTGCTCTAGATGCCTGCCCATATCCTCCCACTCTCCCTGCCACTCATAACTATCCTGCCTCAGGACAGATCTCTGGATGACACTATTAAGTATTTGTTTAACCTTAGACAGAACCTGAAACGCATTCAGGAG
>NW_023305140.1:0-2964 GCF_011077185.1 Oxyura jamaicensis | reverse complement strand
CTAAAGCCTTATACTTCTGTGCATCTGACGTGCCAGGCCATCGAATCCACACAGTCCAATAAACTCGATTGTCCCTTTCCTCCCCCTGGCTGGAGGCAGGGCCCCTCTAGTCCTGATCAGAATCTTCCTTTCTGTGTCTGGACGACTGCCTGCTGGAAGTTGGAGCAGCAAACTTTTCAGAGAACCCCTTTTTCCCGATTGTTTTCTTTTGCAACTCACGTACCCGTGCCTCTAGGGTCGCGGTGGATTTTCCATCCCATTTTCTCATGTCATCTCCATGGTCACGTAGGTAAAACCACAGGCTGGCACGAGGTGTGTATCCACCATATGGTCTTCCTTGCACGGATGAGCGCTTACCCCTAGTAGCAGAGACACTGGTTTGTTCAGGTGGGGAGGAAAATAATCTCTCTTCAAGGTGGTGGACCTTTTCAGAAAGTTTCTCCAAAGTATTCTCTTTTAGTTGATGGACACTTTCAGAAAGTTTCTCCACAGCCGAGACGCAGGCCTGTAAGGGACAGGAGAGACTTTCTTCGTACTGCCGGAGTTGTTGAGCCACTTCATCCACTGTGGGTTCCTCATCCTTTTTCCAGGCCATTATTGCCAATGAGCTGGCATATGAAGATGGTGCACTTCGTACAAACTTCCGCCACCTGGGTCGTGTACACTTGACGTCATCTGGATCTGTGGAGATTTGTTCATTGTCTAGGTCCTCATAAATCACCTCCCGTACTGCTAATTCCCTCAGGTACTGGATTCCCTTCTCCATAGTGGTCCACTTGCCTGGAAGACATACAATTTCTTCCTTGTAGGGATACCTTTCCCTCACAGCTGACAGGAGACGCCTCCAGAGGCTGGAAGGTCGTACTCCATCTCCAATTGCTTTGTCAATGCCTGCATCTCTAGCAAGGGATCCCAGCCGCCTGGCTTCCCCGCCCTCTAATTCCACGCTATTGGCTCCAGTGTCCCAGCAGCGGAGCAGCCAGGTGACAAGCTGCTCGCCTATACAGCGACTGAAATCTTTTCGCACATCTCGTAGCTCACGCTCGTTTAGGTTTCGGCTAGATACTGCTGTTTTTGCAACATCCTCATCTTCATCCTCCTGCTCCTCTGATGGCCCGGCCTCGTCTTCTCTACTCCTAGACCTACCAAAAGACTCTCTGCGTTCTAAACGACCTGACTCTCTGTTCCATTTTTTCACCTTGGTTACGGGAGCAACCGACACTGGTGCAGTTTGTTTTCCTGGCTCAGCCTTGGGGCCTGCTTTAGGGCTTGGAGTGGCTGCTGGGTCTGTCTCAGGGGTTGAAGTGGCCGCCGGGTCTGTCACTGGGGTTATACTAGCATTGAGTGCAGCTCGGTAGGCATAGGCCAAGCCCCAGCACGTTGCAGTGATTTCTGTATGTCTGGTACTGCCAGGGTGATGACACACCTTTTTCAAGCACTCCACCGGTTTTTTAGGATTTTTCAGTTGTTCAGGGGTAAATTTCCAAAGCACTGGAGGTGCCCACTGCTCTAGATGCCTGCCCATATCCTCCCACTCTCCCTGCCACTCATAACTATCCTGCCTCAGGACAGATCTCTGGATGACACTCTGAAGTATTTGTTTAACCTTAGACAAAACCTGAAGTGCATTCAGGAGACATAACAATGAGAACATACCGGTCTGAACATCCCAAGGATATTCCAAGTTTTGGAAAGCTACCATAACTCGCATTAAGTAATGTGCTATATAACTCAATTCGGAAAACAGGCACAGCAGACTTGAGATCACAAAAATCGGCATTGTGATTAGTAAATCCCAAACTGATATAACGCTCATCAGAACCTTGTTCTAATACACTCTAGTCAGATCTGTCGTTATCTCAACCCTTCGAGCCCCAAGTTGGGGGCCAAAAAGGCTGTTGTGGTTTAACCTGGCCGGCAGCTAAACACCACACAGCCGTTCGCTCCCCCTCCCCCTCCCTCTCTGGGATGGGGAAGAGAAACGAGAACAACTGAAGCCTGTGCGTTGAGATAGAGACAGTTTATTAGGGACAGAAAATAATAATAATAATATGTACAAAACAAGTGATGCACAATGCAATTGCTCACCACCCGCTGACCGATGCCCAGCCCATCCCCGAGCAGCCGGCCCCCCACCCCGGCTAGCCACCCCTATATATTGTTGAGCATGACGTCAGATGGTATGGAATAGCCCTTTGGCCAGTTGGGGTCAGCTGTCCTGGGTCTGTCCCCTCCCAGCTCCTGCTGCACCCCCAGCCTGCCCGCTGGCAGGACAGAGCGAGAAGCTGAAAAGTCCTTGGCTTGGTGTAAGCACTGCTCTGCAGCAATTCAAACATCAGCATGTTATCAGCACTCTTCTCATCCTAATCCAAAACATAGCACCCGACCAGCTACTGGGAGGAAAATTAACTCTATCCTAACTGAAACCAGGACATATATCCACCCCTTATTCCATACCATTTATGTCATGCTCAGGTTACACCCTTTCCAATAGATTCCAATTGACTAGCGTTTTCATTTATAATATATAGATAATGTCCACTGAGTTTGCATAGTCTATGACTGACTTCAGGCTCCATCTGTCATTGCAGTCTTTCAGCACAGAAGAGATGGTGTGTGATGTTGGATTGTCACACGTTGAAGCCAGTTCTCGTTCCATCACATCACTTTGCTTGTCCAACTCTATCAAAATTCATTCATCAGTATCTGCGTGGTTGTTACTGTGATACCATTAATAGGACATTGACGTATAGGGATCACGGTAGTGATGACATACAGTATTATATAATAATTAACATAATACAGTTTAACTCATGGGCTATTTTCAGCCAGTATTAAATCCCCTTGAGGTACACATCGGACCTCCCCATTCTTTTGCATTACCCACCAAGTGCATCCAGGTCCCTGAGCAAAAGCAATCCCACGAATGGGTTTGCCTTTTCCTGCCTCAGGAAAAGGCAAACC
>NW_023305139.1:0-2254 GCF_011077185.1 Oxyura jamaicensis | reverse complement strand
ATGGTATGGAATACCCCTTTGGCCAGTTTGGGTCAGCTGTCCTGGGTCTGTCCCCTCCCAGCTCTTGCTGCACCCCCAGCCTGCCTGCTGGCAGGACAGAGTGAGAAGCTGAAAAGTCCTTGGCTTAGTATAAGCAGTGCTCTGCAGCAATTAAAACATCAGCATGTTATCAGCACTCTTCTCATCCTAATCCAAAACATAGCACCCTAGCAGCTACTAGGAGGGAAAATAACTGTCCTAACTGAAACCAGGACATATATCCACCCCTTATTCCATACCATTTATGTCATGCTCAGGTTACACTTTTTCCAATACATTCTAGTTAATCACTATTTTCATCTATGGTAATGATGACACACAGTGTTAATAATAATTAACATAATACAACTCAACTCATGGGCTATTCTCACCCAGTATTAAATCCCCTTGAGGTACACACCGGACCTCCCCATTCTTTTGCATTCCCCACCAAGTGCATCCAGGTCCTTGAGCAAAAGCAATCCCACGCATGGGTTTGCCTTTTCCTGAGGCAGGAGTAGCCCAGACTGTTTTACCTAGCATATTTCTTACATGCACTACAGGAACTTTATCCCCTTCTACTGTACGTAGCAGGTTTGATTGGGCAGGTCCAGCTCGGTTGGCAGATCCCCTAGTATTGACTAACCAGGTGGCCTTTGCCAAATGTGCATCCCAATTTCTGAATGTCCCAGCACCCATTGCTTTCAGTGTAGTCTTTAACAGTCCATTGTATCGCTCAACTTTACCAGAGGCTGGTGTGTGATAGGGGATGTGATATACCCACTCAATACCATGTTCTTTGGCCCAAGTATCTATAAGGTTGTTTCGGAAATGAGTCCCATTGTCTGACTCAATTCTTTCTGGGGTGCCATGTCGCCATAGCACTTGCTTTTCAAGGCCCAGGATAGTGTTTTGGGCAGTGGCATGGGGCACAGGATATGTTTCCAGCCATCCGGTGGTTGCTTCCACCATTGTAAGTACATGGCGCTTGCCATTGCGGGTTTGAGGGAGTGTGATGTAATCGATCTGCCAGGCCTCTCCATATTTATATTTCAGCCATTGTCCCCCGTACCAAAGAGGCTTTGACCGTTTGGCTTGCTTGATTGCAGCACATGTTTCACAATCATGAATAACCTGTGCTATAGTGTCCATGGTCAGGTCCACCCCTCGATCACGAGCCCATCGGTATGTTGCATCTCTGCCTTGATGGCCCGAGGTTTCATGGGCCCATCGGGCTATAAATAGTTTACCCTTATGTTGCCAGTCCAGGTCCACCTGAGCCACTTCAATCTTGGCAGCCTGATCCACCTGCTGGTTGTTTTGATGTTCTTCAGTAGCCCGATTCTTGGGCACAGGAGCATCTACATGGCGTACCTTTACAACCAGGTTCTCTACCCAGGCAGCAATATCTTGCCACAATGCAGCAGCCCAAATGGGTTTGCCACTTCGCTGCCAGTTGTTCTGTTTCCATTGCTGTAACCACCCCCACAGGGCATTTGCTACCATCCATGAATCAGTGTATAGGTAGAGAACTGGCCACTTTTCTCGTTCAGCAATATCTAAAGCCAGCTGGATGGCTTTCACTTCTGCAAACTGACTCGATTCACCTTCAGCCTCAGCAGCTTCTGCAACTCGTCGTGTAGGACTCCATACAGCAGCTTTCCATCTCCAATGCTTTCCCGCAATGCGACAGGACCCATCAGTGAACAGGGCATATCCCTTCTCATTTTCTGGTAGCTTGTTGTACAGTGGAGCTTCTTCAGCACGGACCACCTCCTCCTCTGATGACATCCCAAAGTATTTGCCTTCTGGCCAGTCCATAATCACTTCCAAGATTCCCGGACGACTGGGGTTTCCTATTCGAGCCCATTGAGTAATCAGTGCAACCCACTTGCTCCATGTAGCGTCAGTTGCATGATGTGTAGAGGGGACCCTTCCTTTGAACATCGAGCCCAGTACTGGCAGTCGGGGTGCCAGGAGGAGCTGTGCTTCAGTACCGATCACTTCCGAAGCAGATCGAACTCCTTCATATGCCGCCAATATCTCCTTTTCGGTTGGAGTGTAGCGGGCCTCAGATCCTCTGTATCCCCGACTCCAAAACCCTAGGGGTCGACCTCGAGTTTCCCCAGGTTCTTTCTGCCAGAGGCTCCAGGTGGGGCCATTCTCCCCCGGCTGCGGTGTAGAGCACGTTCTTTACATCTGGTCCCGTTCGGACTGGCCCAAGGGCTACTGCATG
>NW_023305138.1:468-3115 GCF_011077185.1 Oxyura jamaicensis | reverse complement strand
CTTCACCATGGTCCTCACCACAGGCCGCAGGGGACTTCTGCTCCGGCGCCTGGAGCACCTCTCCCCCTCCTTCTTCACTGACCTTGGCGCCTGCAAGGCTGTTCCTCACTCCTCTCACTCTCCCAGCTGCTGTGTGGCGCAGCGTTTTTTTCCCCTGTCTTAAATATGCTCTCACAGAGGCGCAAACAACATCACTTATTGGCTCAGTTCTGGTCAGCAGTGGGGCCCTTACCAAACATGGGGCAGCTTCTAGATCCTTCTCACAGAAGCCACCCCTATGGCCCCCTGCTACCAAAACCTTGTCACATAAACCCACTACACTCCTCCAGGCGAGTTATGGTAGCTTTCCAAAACTTCAAATATCCTTGGGATGTTCAGACCAGCATGTTCTCATTATGTCTCCTGAATGCATTTCAGGTTCTGTATAAGGTTAAACAAATACCTAAGAGTGTCATCCAGAGATCTGTCCTGAGGCAGGATAGTTATGAGTGGCAGGGAGAGTGGGAGGATATGGGCAGGCATCTAGATCAGTGGGCACCTCCAGTGCTTTGGAAATTTACCCCTGAACAACTGCAAAATCCTAAAAAGCTGGTGGAGTGCTTGAAAAAGGTGTGTCATCACCCTGCCAGAAATCACTGCAACGTGCTGGGGCTTGGCCTATGCTTACCGAGCTGCACTCAATGCCAGTATAATCCCAGTGACAGACCCAGCGGCCACTCCAAGCCCTAAAACAGGCCCCAAGGCTGAGCCACGGAAACAAACTGTATCAGTGTTGGTTGCACCCGTAACCAAGGTGAAAAAATGGTACAGAGTCAGGTCGTTTAGAATGCAGAGAGTCTTCTGCTAGGTCTAGGTGTAGAGAAGATAAGGACGGGCTATCAGAGGAGCAGGAGGATGAAGATGAAGATGTTGCAAAAACAGCAGTATCTAGCCGAAACCTAAACGAGCGTGAACTATGAGATGTGCGAAAAGATTTCAGTCGCTGTATAGGCGAGCAGCTTGTCACCTGGCTGCTCCGGTGCGTGGAATTAGAGGGCAGGGAAGCCAGGCGGCTGGGATCCCTTGGTAGAGATGCAGGCATTGACAAAGCAATTGGAGATGGAGCACGATCTCACACTCTCTGGAAGCGTCTCCTGTCAGCTGTAAGGAAAAGGTATCCCTTCAAGGAAGAACTTGTATGTCTACGAGGCAAGTGGACCACTATGGAGAAGGGAATCCAGTAACTGAGGGAATTAGCCGTACGGGTGGTGATTTATGAGGACCCAGACAATGAACAAATATCCACAGATCCAGATGACGGCAAGTGTACACAACTCATGTGGTGGAAGTTTGTACAGAGTGCACCATCATCATATGCCAGCTCATTGGCAATAATGGCCTGGAAAGAGGATGAAGAACCCACGGTGGGTGATGTGGCTAAACAACTCCGGCAGTACGAAGAAAGCCTCTCCTCTTCCCTACAGGCCTGCGTTTTGGCTGTGGAGAAACTTTCTGAAAGCGTCCATCAACTAAAAGAGAATACTTTGGAGAAACTTTCTGAAGAGGTCCAGCAACTTAGAGAGAGTTTATTTTCCTCCCCTCCTGTACAAACCAATGTCTCTGCTATTAGGGGTAAGCGCCCTTCTGTGCAAGGAAGACGATATGGTGGGTACATACCCTGAGCCACCCTGTGGTTTTACCTACATGACCATGGAGAGGACATGAGAAAATGGGATGGAAAATCTACCTCAACCCTGCAGGCAGGGGTATGTGACTTGCAAGGAAAAACAATAAGGAAAAAGGGGTTCTCTGAGAAACTTGCTGCTACAATATCCAGTGGGCAGTCCTCCAGACACAGAACTGAAGATTCTGACCAGGATTAGAGGGGCCCTGCCTCCATCCAGGGGGAGGAAAGAGACAATCGAGTTTATTGGACTGTGTGGATTCGATGGCCTGGCACGTGAGGCACACAGAAATATAAGGCTTAGACACCGGTGCACAATGTACTCTAATGCCATCAAGCTATAAAGGGCCATAACCTATCAGTATTTATGGAGTGATGGGGGGATCCCAGCAGTTAACTATATTGGAGGCTGAAGTGAGTCTAACTGGGAATGAATGGCAAAAGCACCGTATTGTGACTGGCCCAGATGCTTCATGCCGAACATGCTATAACTCCAGTAGGAACTGGAATCAAAGGCAGCCAAGTGGTACGCCACAACTGATATTGCTAATGCATTTTTCTCCATCCCTCTAGAAGCAGAGTGCAGGCCACAATTTGCTTTCACTTGGAGAGGTGTCCAATACACCTGGAATCAGCTACCCCAGGGGTGGAAACATAGCCTTACCATTTGCCATGGACTAATCCAGTCTGCGCGGGAGCAGGGGGGAGCTCCTGAACACCTGCAGTACATCGATGACATCATTGTGTGAGGTGACACAGCAAAGGAAGGGTCCCCTCTACACATCATGCAACTGGTGCTACATGGAGCAAGTGGGTTGCACTGATTACTCAGCGGGCTCGAATAGGAAACCCCAGCTGTCCAGGAATCTTGGAAGTGATTATGGACTGGCCAGAAGGCAAATATGTCATCAGAGGAGGAGGTGGTCTGTGCTGAAGAAGCCCCACTGTACAACAAGCTACCAGAAAATGAGAAGAGATATGCCC
>NW_023305138.1:0-458 GCF_011077185.1 Oxyura jamaicensis | reverse complement strand
GCTGCTGTATGGAGTCCTACACGACGAGTTGCAGAAGCTGCTGAGGGAGAAGGTGAATCGAGTCAATTTGCAGAAGTGAAAGCCATCCAGCTGGCTTTAGATATTGCTGAATGAGAAAAGTGGCCAGTTCTCTATCTCTATACTGATTCGTGGATGGTAGCAAATGCCCTGTGGGGGTGGTTACAGCAATGGAAACAGAACAACTGGCAGCGCAGGGGCAAACCCATCTGGGCTTCTGCATTGTGGCAAGATATTGCTGCCCGGGTAGAGAACCTGGTTGTAAAGGTACGCCATGTAGATGCTCATGTGCCCAAGAATTGGGCTACTGAAGAACATCAGAACAACCAGCAGGTGGATCAGGCTGCTAAGACTGAAGTGGCTCAGGTGGACCTGGACTGGCAACATGAGGGTGAATTATTTAGAGCCCAATGAGCCCATGACACCTCAGGCCATCAAGG
>NW_023305137.1:0-1903 GCF_011077185.1 Oxyura jamaicensis | reverse complement strand
CAATTGCTTTGTCAATGCCTGCATCTCTAGCAAGGGATCCCAGCCGCCTGGCTTCCTTGCCCTCTAATTCCACACAATTGGCTCCGGTATCCCAGCACCGGAGCAGCCAGGTGACAAGCTGCTCACCTATGCAGCGACCAAAATCTTTTCGCACATCTCGTAGCTCACGCTGGTATAGGTTTCGGGTAACTACTGTTGATTTTTCAACATCCCCATCTTCATCCTCCTGCACCTCTGATGACCCAGCCTTGTCTTCTCTATACCGAGACCTAGCAGAAGATTCTGCCTTCTAAACAACCTGAGTCTCTATTCAATTTTTTCACCCTGTCTACAGGGGCAAATTGCACTGCTACAGCTCATTTCTCTGGCCCAGCCACAGGAGCTGGAGCAGCTGCAGGAGCTGGAGCTGGAGCAGCTGCAGGAGCTGGAGCGACTGCAGGAGCTGGAACTGGAGCGGCTGCAGGAGCTGGAACTGGAGCGGCTGCAGGAGCTGGAACTAGAACTGCTGCGGGGTCCATCGTAGGGGTTGGAGTGGCTGTTTGGCCTGTCACAGGAAGGACTTGGAGTGGCCGCAGGGTCTGTCACTAGGTTGATAGTAGCATCAATTGCAGCTCGATAGGCATAGGCCAGGCCCCAGCACGCTACAGTGAGTTGTGTCACTTTGGAACTGCCAAAGACATTACACCCTTTTTTCAAGCATTCTACCAGTTTTTTAGGATTTTGCAGTTGTTCAGGGGTGAATTTCCTAAACATCGGAGGTGCCCACTGCTCTAGAAACCTGCCCATATCCTCCCGCACTCCCTGCCACTCACAACTATCCCACCTCAGGACAGATCTCTGGATGAGATTCCTAAGTAGTTGTTTAACCTTAAACAAAACCTGAAGCGCATTCAAGAGACATAACAACAAGAACATGATGGTCTGAGTATCCCAAGGATATTCAACATCTTGGAGAGCTATCGTAACTAGCTCGGGGGATAAGAGGGTGCTGAAGGAGAAAGGGAGAGTGAACAAATAGGGAAAAATATCTTTCCCTGTCCCCTCCACAGACTGGCTCCCTGATGAAAAAAGGCAGTAGGTGTAATTGTTAATAGTTTCCGAGATATAGTCTCCAAAGTACAGAGTCGACGACAGTGCTGCGTACAAATACCAAGTTAGAGTCATGGCCAGATATTTCATCATATCGTAAGCTATTGTTACAACGCACAGTACCATAACGATCTTAAACCAGGGCCTGGAAAGGATAAACAGCACGACAGGGATCACATACAGCAAGTAACGTGCTATAAAATTCAGTTTGGAATACAGCCACAGCAGACTTGATATTAAAGCAATCAACATTCTGATTAGATCTGTCGTTATCTCAACCCTTCGTGCCCCACGTTGGGCACCAAAAGAGCTGTTGTGGTTTAACCTCTCTTGGAGAGAATTCCTACGAGCAATGTCACTGCAGCTTCCACCTCCATGGCTGTGCTTTTCCCTGGGAGGCGAGGTCCGTGTCTGCCCTGACTATGCACACAAGCAGCACTCCTCCCAGCTGTTTAGTTTCTGTCCTAACTTGATTAACTTAGTCAATTGCTTTCCCATTGTCTCGATACCTCTCTTAGAGAGAATTCCGACGAGCAACGTCGCCGCCGCCTCTACTTCCATGGCAGCATCCTCTGAGAGGCAGGGGGCGACCCAGACCCGTGCTTGCAAGTCAGCACTCCTCTCAGCTGTTGTTTCCCACTCCCCTCCTCTTGCTGCTTACCGCAGCCTCGGAGAACTCAGTTGAGCTGAAGTATCTGGCGAACCATCCTCTGCTACCAAATGTCAGAGTGGGAGACGGTCCCGGAGTAACGACGCAACCTCGATGCGAGTATAATCGTTCCCCCTTTATTGCATGTTCTAACAAAGTATATAT
>NW_023305136.1:0-3968 GCF_011077185.1 Oxyura jamaicensis | reverse complement strand
CAACTTCCAGCAGGCAGTCCTTTAAACACAGGAATGAAGATTCTGACCAGGATTAGAGGGGCCCTGCCTCCAGCCAGGGGGAGGAAAGGGACAATCGAGTTTATTGGACTGTGTGGATTCGATGGCCTGGCACGTCAGACGCACAGAAGTATAAGGCTTTAGTAGACACCGGTGTACAATGTACTCTAATGCCATCAAGCTATAAAGGGCCAGAGCCCATCAGTATTTATGGAGTGAAAGGGGGGATCCCAGCAATTAACTGTATTGGAAGCTGAACTGAGTCTAACTGGGAATGAGTGGCAAAAGCACCGTATTGTGACTGGCCCGGATGCTCCATGCATCCTTGGCATAGACTCTCTGAAGAGAGGATTTTTCAAGGACCCAAAAGGGTTCCGCTGGGCTTTTAGCATAGCTGCCTTAGAGACAGAGGACATTCAACAGTTGTCTACCTTGCCCGGTCTCTCAGAGGACCCTTTTGTTGTGGGGCTGCTGAGGGTCGAAGATCAACAAGTGCTAATTGCTACTACAACTGTGCACCGGCAGCAATATCGCACCGACCGAGACTCCCTGATTCCCATCCATGAGCTAATTCGTCAACTGGAGAGCCAAGGAGTGATTAGCAAGACTCATTCACCTTTTAATAGTCCCATATGGCCAGTACAAAAGTCTAATGGTGAGTGGAAGCTAACAGTGGACTATCGTGGCCTGAATGAGGTCACACCACCACTGAGTGCTGCAGTGCCGGACATGCTAAAACTCCAGTACGAACTGGAATCAAAGGCAGCCAAGTGGTACGCCACAATTGATATCGTTAATGCATTTTTCTCCATCCCTCTAGCAGCAGAGTGCAGGCCACAGTTTGCTTTCACTTGGAGGGGAGTCCAATATACTTGGAATCAGCTGCCCTAGGGGTGGAAACATAGCCCTACAATTTGCCATGGACTGATCCAGTCTGCGCTGGAGCAGGGGGAAGCTCCTGAACACCTGCAGTACATCGATGACATCATTGTGTGGGGTGACACAGCAAAGGAAGTTATTGAGAAAGGGAAGAAAATAATCCAAATCCTTCTAAAGGCTGGTTTTGCCATAAAACAAAATAAAGTTAAAGGACCTGCACGAGAGATCCAGTTTTTAGGAATAAAATGGCAAGATGGACGTCGTCAAATCCCAATGGATGTGATCAACAAAATAACAGCTATGTCTACACCAACCAGCAAAAAAGAAACACAAACTTTCCTAGGTGTCGTGGGGTTTTGGAGAATGCACATTCCAAATTACAGTCTGATTGTAAACCCGCTCTACCAAGTAACCCGTAAGAAGAATGATTTTGAATGGGGCCCTGAGCAACGACAAGCTTTTGAACAAATTAAGCAGGAAATAGTTCATGCAGTAGCCGTTGGGCCAGTCCGAATGGGACCAGATATAAAGAATGTGCTCTACACCACAGCCGGGGAGAATGGCCCCACCTGGAGCCTCTGGCAGAAAGAACCTGGGGAAACTCGAGGTCGACCCCTAGGGTTTTGGAATCGGGGATACAGAGGATCTGAGGCCCGCTACACTCCAACCGAAAAGGAGATATTGGCGGCATATGAAGGACTTCGATCTGCTTTGGAAGTGGTCGGTACTGAAGCACAGCTCCTCCTGGCACCCCGACTGCCAGTACTGGGCTGGATGTTCAAAGGAAGGGTCCCCTCTACACATCATGCAACTGATGCTACATGGAGCAAGTGGGTTGCACTGATTACTCAGTGGGCTTGAATAGGAAACCCCAGTCGCCCGGGAATCTTGTTGTGGTTTAACCCGGCTGGCAGCTAAACACCACACAGCCGTTCGCTCACCCTCCCCCCTCCCTCTCTGGGATGGGGGAGAGAAACGGGAAAGTGAAGCCTGTGGGTTGAGATAAAGGCAGTTTATTAAGATAGAAAATAATAATGATAATAATAATAATATGTACAAACAAGTGATGCACAATGCAATTGCTCACCACCCGCTGACCGATGCCCAGCCCAACCCCGAGCAGCCGGCCCCCCCACCCCGGCTAGCCACCCCTATATATTGTTTAGCATGACGTCAGATGGTATGGAATACCCCTTTGGCCAGTTTGGGTCAGCTGTCCTGGGTTTGTCCCCTCCCAGCTTTTGCTGCACCCCCAGCCTGCCCGCTGGCAGGACAGAGCGAGGAGCTGAAAAGTCCTTGGCTTAGTATAAGCAGTGCTCTGCAGCAATTAAAACATCAGCATGTTATCAGCACTCTTCTCATCCTAATCCAAAACATAGCACCCTACCAGCTACTAGGAGGAAAAATAACTGTCCTAACTGAAACCAAGACAGAAGTGATTATGGACTGGCCAGAAGGCAAATACTTTGGGAAGTCATCAGAGGAGGAGGTGGTCCGTGCTGAAGAAGCCCCACTGTACAACAAGCTACCAGAAAATGAGAAGAGATATGCCCTATTCACTGATGGGTCCTGTCGCATTGTGGGAAAGCATCGGAGATGGAAAGCTGCTGTATGGAGTCCTACACGACGAGTTGCAGAAGCTGCTGAGGGAGAAGGTGAATCGAGTCAATTTGCAGAAGTGAAAGCCATCCAGCTGGCTTTAGATATTGCTGAACGAGAAAAGTGGCCAGTTCTCTACCTATACACTGATTCGTGGATGGTAGCAAATGCCCTTTGGGGGTGGTTACAGCAATGGAAACAGAACAACTGGCAGCACAGGGGCAAACCCATCTGGGCTGCTGCGTTGTGGCAAGATATTGCTGCCCGGGTAGAGAACCTGGTTGTAAAGGTACGCCATGTAGATGCTCATGTGCCCAAGAATCGGGCTACTGAAGAACATCAAAACAACCAGCAGGTGGATCAGGCTGCCAAGATTGAAGTGGCTCAGGTGGACCTGGACTGGCAACATAAGGGTGAACTATTTATAGCCCGATGGGCCCATGAAACCTCAGGCCATCAAGGCAGAGATGCAACATACAGATGGGCTTGTGATCGAGGAGTGGACCTGACCATGGACACTATAGCACAGGTTATTCATGATTGTGAAACGTGCTGCAATCAAGCAAGCCAAACAGTCAAAGCCTCTTTGGTATGGAGGACGATGGCTGAAATATAAATAGGGAGAGGCCTGGCAGATTGATTACATCACACTCCCTCAAACCTGCAACGGGAAGCGCCACGTACTTACAATGGTGGAAGTGACCACCGGATGGCTGGAAACATATCCTGTGCCCCATGCCACTGCCCGAAACACTATCCTGGGCCATGAAAAGCAAGTCCTTTGGCGACATGGCACCCCAGAAAGAATTGAGTCAGACAATGGGACTCATTTCCGAAACAACCTTATAGATACTTGGGCCAAAGAACATGGTATTGAGTGGGTGTATCACATCCCCTATCACGCACCAGCCTCCGGTAAAGTTGAGCGATACAATGGACTGTTAAAGACTACACGGAAAGCAATGGGTGCTGGGACATTCAGAAATTGGGATGCACATTTGGCAAAGGCCACCTGGTTAGTCAATACTAGGGGATCTGCCAACCAAGCTGGACCTGCCCAATCAAACCGTCTACGTACAGTAGAAGGGGATAAAGTTCCTGTAGTGCATGTAAGAAATATGCTAGGTAAAACAGTCTGGGCTACTCCTGCCTCAGGAAAAGGCAAACCCATTCGTGGGATTGCTTTTGCTCAAGGACCTGGATGCACTTGGTGGGTAATGCAAAAGAATGGGGAGGTCCGGTGTGTACCTCAAGGGGATTTAATACTGGGTGAGAATAGCCCATGAGTTGAGTTGTATTATGTTAATTATTATATAATACTGTGTGTCATCACTACCATAGATGAAAATAGTGATTAACTAGAATGTATTGGAAAGAGTGTAACCTGAGCATGACATAAATGGTATGGAATAAGGGGTGGATATATGTCCTGGTTTCAGTTAGGACAGTTATTTTTCCTCCTAGTAGCTGGT
>NW_023305135.1:0-2580 GCF_011077185.1 Oxyura jamaicensis | reverse complement strand
CTCACACCCACCCCCCAAAAGATAATGGGTTGAAATAAAGCTAGTTTAAAAGGACATAAAATGAATATGAAAACAAAAAAGAATATGAAAATGAAATACTACTAATAAATAATAACACATTTTATTTTTATTATTATTATATGTATAAAGCAAGGGATGCACGATGCAATTGCTCATCACACACTGACCAATGCCCAACCTTTCCCCAAGCAGGGGTCCCCCTGAACCTGGACAGCCTGCATTAGGATCTCCTGTGCAGGTCCCTAGAGCTTACTTTGGTTTAGGGCAATACAAGCTTTCAGAGGGATTTGGAACATTTGCTTCCTGTTCTCAAATGCTTCTGCTGTGCTGCCCCACGTAGTGATGTCATCAAGGTATTGAAGTTGTTCAGGAGCTTCCCCCTATTCTAGAGCAGTCTGGATCAGCGCATGGCAAATGGTAGGGCTGTGTTTCCAGCCCTAGAGCAGTCAATTCCAGGTGGACAGGACGACCCTCTATGTGAAAGCAAAGTGTGGCCTTCACACTGCTGCCAAAGGGATGGAGAAAAACGCATTAGCAATATTAATTGTGGCATAGCACTTGGCTGCCTTTGACTCCAGTTTGTATTGAATGAAGTTCTAGCATGCCTGGCACAGCAGCACTCAGCGGTGCTGTGGCTTCGTTCAGGCCACAGAAGTCCACTGTTATTTTCCACTCACCATTAGAATTTTGCACTACCCATATGAGACTCTTAAAGCTTGAGCAAGTGTTGCTGATCATTCCTTGGCTCTCCAGTCAATGAACCAGCTCATGCATGGGAATGAGGGAGTCTCTGTTCATGCAGTATTGCCTCGGGTGCACTGCTGTGGTAGCGATTGGCACCTGCTGTTAATTGGTCATCAGCACCTCCACAGCAGAAGGGTCGTGTGAAAGAGTGGGCCAGGTAGACAACTGTTTCCTGTCCTCCGTCTCCAAGGCAGCTATGCCAAAAGCCCACCAATACCCTTGTGGATCTTTGAAGTACCCTCTCCTGAAGTAGTCTATCTCAAGGTTTGCACAGAGCCTCCAGGCCAGTCCCAATGGGTTGCTTTTGCCACTCCTTCCCAGTTAGACTCACTTCAGCTTCCAGTACAGTTAACTCTTGGGTTTGACGTGCCAGGCCAATTATCCTCAAAGTCCAATACACCCGATTGTCCCTTTCCTCCCCCTGCCTGGAGTCTGGGTCTCTCTAGTCCTGCTCATAGCATTAATTACTCTGTTTGGAGGACTGCCCACTGGAAACTGGAGCAGCAATTTTCTCAGAACTCCTATTTGCCAGTGTTTTTCCTTGCACTTCATGTATCCATGCCTCTAGGGTGGAGGTAGATTTTTGCATCCCATTTTCTCATGGCCTTTCCATGGTCACACAGTTCAAACCACAGGGTGGCACATAGTATACACCCACTATATCAACTTTCTTGAGCAGAAGGATGCTTACACCTGATAGTTGAGGTATTGGTTTGTGCAGGTGGGGAGGAAGATGTATTCTCTTGCATGTTGTCAGAAAGTTTCTCTCTGGATGAGATGCAGGCTCATGGAGAAGAAGAGAGACTTTCTTTGTAATGCCATAGTTGGCTAGCCAATTCATCCACTGTGGGTTCCTCTTGGTCTTTCTAGGTCATTACTGCCAAAGAGTTGGCATATGATGATGGTGCGCTCTGTAAAAACTTCTGCCACATGGATCATGTGGATCTTTGGATAGATTTTGTTGTCTAAGTTTCTACTAATCACCTTCAGCATGGCTAATTCCCTTAGGTACTGGACACCCCTCTGCATGTTGGTCCACTTTCCTGGTTGACATACTAGATCTTTCTTGAAGGGATACCTTTCTTTCAAGAATGACAGATTTAAGTTCCTTGTGTCCTTTTCCAATGGCTTTGTCAATCACCCCTTCCCTAGACTTCCTTCTCCTCTAATTCCAGATTATTGGCCCCTTTCTCCCAGCACTGGAGCAGCCAGGTGTCAATGTGCTCACTGAGATGATGGCTGATATTTTTTCCCATACCTTGTAGCTTACCCTAGGAAAGGGATCACTTGGTTTCTGATGTTTATGTGATCTCTTCTTCCTTGTCCTCCTGCTTCCATGATGGCCTAACTTTGAAGAACCCTGCCTCATCTTCTTCCGCCTTTCTTGTCTGAGTAGGAGTTTCTTTCCTTTCTAAAGGAAAACTGACTTTCACACTCATTGTTTTCTCTTGCATAAAGAGGCAACCGATACTGACACAGGTTGGTTCTCTGGCCCAGCCATGGGGCCCATCATAGGGACTGGAGTGGCTGCAGGGCCCAACACAGGAGTTGCTCTGGCTGTACGGCCTTTCAGAGGAGTTGGAGTGGCTGCAGGGCCTATTACAGGTTTTGGAGTGGCTATAGGGTTTATCACAGGGGTTGGTTTAAATTTAGGCCCATCTCACGAGCTGGAGCACCTGCAGGGCCTGTTGCAGGGTTTGGAGTGACTGCTGGGCCCTTCGCAAGGGTTGGACTGGCTGATGGACCTGTTACAGGGGCTGGGGTGTGCCTGCAGGAAAAGTCACAGGGGTTGGAGAGGTGTTGACTGTGGCTTGT
>NW_023305134.1:0-2955 GCF_011077185.1 Oxyura jamaicensis | reverse complement strand
AATAATTTCAATAGACCAGAAAATTGTGTGGTCTAATTTATAACAGTTGGGGTTGGGTATCCCGGAGTGTGGCGTTGTGAGATGTCCAGCAGGATGAAGCGAGTGCGGACCCCTCGGAAGTGCGTTTCCCACATCCCGTGAGGGACTGGGCCACAAAAAGGGGGAAGCGATTGTGGATTGTGTGTGTGTGGATGCTCCGGAAGATGGGACAGAAGAAGAGTAAGCCTTCTGGTCCCATGGGTGGGGTCACGCCTGTTGTTAGGTTACCCCCTATTCCCCCAGACACTCCTCTGGGACTGATAATTAAAAATTGGAATGATTCCCCTTCTAGGCAGGGAAAGGACAAAGTAAAAATCATTCATTATTGCGTTGAGGTTTGGGGTGGTAAACTAATTCGAGAAGACCACCTCTATTGGCCCATATTTGGGTCTTTTGAAGATTGGATGTGCCAGGCTCTAAATATTTATGTGAATTTAAAAAGAACCTTTTAGTCTGGAGGAAAGTGAGTATGCATACTTGTGGATTAACTCGGAAACCCAAGCTAATTTATACCCTCTAAAAGAAAAAGGAGGGGAGGCGTAGGAAGAGACGAGAGCCAGAAATCTCAGCCCCACCGCCTCCCTATATTCCACCACCTCCCACGGCTCCTCCAGCTTCCAGCTCTCCCGACCTGCAAAACCAGGGAGACTAAAAAAAAATGTTTAAAGAGGACTAGGGGTGTCAGGGGCTCTATTTGCTGGGGGCCCGAAAGAGAACTGAGCCCTTGATAAAATTAAAGATAGGTCCCCGGCACGAGGAAGTTGAGTTCCTCATAGATACAGGGGCTGAAAGATCTACAGTCCAAAATTTGCCTTCAGGATGTAAAATCTCGACCAAAAAGGTTCAAGTAATTGGGGCAAAAGGGGAACCCTTTGGGGTCCCCGTTATTAAAGAGGTGTTAATCGAATCGGATTCTAAATTAGGGGTGGGATCCTTACTCTTAGTACCTGAGGCAGAATATAACCTATTAGGTAGAGACTTAATAATAGAATTAGGTATAAGCTTAGAGGTAGTAGATAAGGAGTTAAAGATTGTGTCCCCTGAGAGCAGAGGATGAGCAAAGTATAAATTCTGAAATTTGGTATACTCCAGAAAGTGTAAGAAGATTAAATATTAAGCCCTTTAAGGTAACCCTAACCAACCCAGATGTACCAACGAGGATTAAACAATACCCCCTGTCTGAGGAAGGCAGGCGAGGGTTAAAGCCTGAAATTCAACGGTTGTTGCAGCAAGGGTTGTTAGAACCTTGTATGTCCCCCTTTAATACTCCAATATTACCAGTAAAAAGAAAGATGGTAAATATAGATTGGTACATGACCTAAGAGAAATTAACAAGAGAACCGTGACCAGATTTCCTGTTGTGGCAAATCCCCATACCCTGTTAAGCCAATTGAATCCAGATGACCAGTGGTATAGCGTGGTGGATTTAAAGGATGCATTTTGGGCATGTCCTCTGGAGGAAGGTAGCAGGGATTATTTCGCCTTTGAATGGGAGGACCCGGATACCCACCAAAAGCAACAGTTACAGTGGACTGTCCTTTCTCAAGGATTCACTGAATCACCTAATTTATTTGGACAAGCCCTGGAACAAATTTTACAAAATTATGAAAGGACACCAGGAGTAACATTAGTAAATTGAAACAAGGGCCTGTATCTAATAAGGAATAGTAATAAATAAATAAATAAATGGGAATGGGAAATCAAGGAAATTAGTAATATCCAAAACAAAGACATTTTAAAGAAAGCCTCCTTGGCTGCATACTGGCACATTGGAAGAATATTAGAACAGGTGGCACAGAAAGTAAGAGGACTTCCATTAAGTATTTCAATCAGTGGTGGCCACTATATAAGCTAAATGGCCACTTTATGGATCAATCGACTATAACAATATCTTGCAATCAATGTTTTTGAGGAGAGAAGGGAAATAGGATGAAATGTTGTATACTGATATGTTGTTTCAGCATCTTGGAGGGAAAAGGTGTAGAATTAAGTTGGCCTCTGACTGAGCTTTTGGTGCTGGCATTAGAAAAGTACAGGCTGGAGAAAGATAAAGGAAGTGTTAATACGGTTGTTGAAGGTGTTAAAGGTGTGGCATGTAGTATTTGATAAAGCTGTTTGAAGTTGAATGAGCAGGGAAAGAGGATGCAGGAATGTTAATAGTTCTGCCTCAACCCGAGGCTGAGATCTTAAAATCACAGAGGGTGTGAGCCCTCTGGGGCAGAGGGACCATGATGGGTCCGAGAGAGTTGTCATGGAAACAGAAAAGCAGTTATCTCTTAAAACAACCTGAGTTCATATGTGAGCTCAGATTACCAATGGGATCGCTCAGGGAACTATCAACGATTGCATTCCCCTGACTGACCCCCCCATCTGAGACTCTAATCACCCCGGAAATTATGAACGGCTATACAGAAATCTGGTTATATTGGGAATTGAGAATTTGTTCCAACAAGGTCCAAAAGAAAGCCCTATGGAATTTTTGAACCAACTTTTGAAATGCAATGAAGAAAAAAATAAATAAAAATTTGGATGTGGCTTCAGAAAACAGAGGCAATTGGCTAGCCTCTTTCTAGGGCAATTGGCCCACTGATATCAGAAAGAAATTGTCTTAGGCTGCAGGATAAACTTACAACAGTCAGGAATAAGGGAGACCTGGGGCATCTACCCTAGCAGGTCCACTGGTTGAAATAAAGCTAGGGAACAAAGAGAGGGCCTTGAATTTTTTGTTGGTTAAGGGAGCTTCTTTCTCTGTGTTAATTACTCTGTAAATGTAATAGGAGCAACTGGCCAACAGGAAAAGGCATTTTTTTTTTTTTGCAATGCTTGAAATTTAATTTGGGAAAAATGATTGGAATTACAAAATTAGAAAAATAGTCAAGTTTGGTTCATGGTACTAGATTTAAAGGATGCCTTTTT
>NW_023305133.1:0-1988 GCF_011077185.1 Oxyura jamaicensis | reverse complement strand
GCTGCTAGAGGGATGGAGAAAAATGCATTAGCGATATCAATTGTGGCGTACCACTTGGCTGCCTTTGATTCCAGTTCGTACTGAGTTCTAGCATGTCTGGCACTGCAGCACTCAGTGGTGGTGTGACCTCATTCAGGCCACGATAGTCCACTGTTAACCTCCTCTCACCATGAGACTTTCGCACTGGCCATATGGGGCTCTTAAAAGGTGAATGAGTCTTGCTGATCACTCCTTGGCTCTTCAGTTGACGAATTAGCTCATGGATGGGAATCAGGGAGTCCCGGTTGGTGCGATATTGCCGCCAGTGCACAGTTGTGGTAGCGATTGGCACCTGCTGTTCTTTGACTTTCAGCAACCCCATAACAAAAGGATCCTCTGAGAGACCAGGCAAGGTAGACAGCTGTTCAATGCCCTCTGTCTCTAAGGCAGCTACGCCAAAAGCCCACTGGAACCCTTTTGGGTCCTTGAAATATCCTCTCTTCTAAGATATATTCTATGCCAAGGATGCATGGAGCATCCGGGCCAGTCACAATACGGTGCTTTTGCCACTTATTCCCAGTTAGACTCACTTCAGCCTCCAATACAGGTAACTGCTGGGATCCTCCTGTCACTCCATAAATACTGATAGGTTCTGGCCCTTTATAGCTTGATGGCATTAGAGTACATTGTGCACCGGTGTCTATTAAAGCCTTATACTTCTGTGCGTCTGACGTGCCAGGCCATCGAATCCACACAGTCCAATAAACTCGATTGTCCCTTTCCTCCCCCTGGCTGGAGGCAGGGCCCCTCTAATCCTCATCAGAATCTTCATTTCTGTGTTTAAAGGACTGCCTGCTGGAAGTTGGAGCAGCAAACTTTTCAGAGAACCCCTTTTTCCCAATTGTTTTCTTTGGCAACTCATGTACCCGTGCCTCTAGGATCGCGGTGGATTTTCCATCCCATTTTCTCATGTCCTCTCCATGGTCACGTAGGTAAAACCACAGGGTGGCACGAGGTGTGTATCCACCATATCGTCTTCCTTGCACGGATGAGCGCTTACCCCTAATAGCAGAGACATTGGTTTGTACAGGAGGGGAGGAAAATAAGCTCTCTTCAAGGTGCTGGACCTTTTCAGAAAGTTTCTTCAAAGTATTCTCTTTTAGTTGATGGACACTTTCATAAAGTTTCTCCACAGCCGAGACACAGGCCTGTAGGGACGAGGAGAGGCTTTCTTCGTACTGCCGGAGTTGTTTAGCCACTTCATCCACTGTGGGTTCCTCATCCTCTTTCCAGGCCATTATTGCCAATGAGCTGGCATATGATGATGGTGCACTCCGTACAATCTTCCGCCACATGGATCGTGTACACATGGCTTCATCTGGATCTGTGGGTGTTTGTCCATTGTCTGGGTCCTCATAAATCACCTCCCGTACGGCTAATTCCCTCAGGTACTGGATTCCCTTCTCCATAGTGGTCCACTTGCCTGGCAGACATACAAGTTCTTCCTTGTAGGGATACCTTTCCCTTACAGCGTACAGGAGACGCCTCCAGAGGCTGTAAGATCATGCTCCATCTCCAATTCCTTTGTCAATGCCTGCATCTCTAGCAAGGGATCCCAGCCGCCTGGTTTCCCTGCCCTCTAATTCCACACAATTGGCTCCAGTATCCCAGCACCGGAGGAGCCAGGTGACAAGCTGCTCACCTATGTAGTGACCAAAATCTTTTCACAGATCTCGTAGCTCACGCTGGTATAGGTTTCGGGTAACTACTGTTGATTTTTCAACATCCCCATCTTCATCCTCTTGTATCCCTGATGACCCAGCCTCGTCTTCTCCATACCTACACCTAGAAGAAGACTCTCTGCATTCTAAACGACCTGAGTCTCTATGCAATTTTTTCACCTTGTCTACAGGGGCAACTTGCACTGCTACAGCTCGTTTCTCTGACTCAGCCACAGGGTCTGCCACAGGGGTTGGAACACCCTCTGCAGGGGCAACTTGCACTGCTAC
>NW_023305132.1:0-3598 GCF_011077185.1 Oxyura jamaicensis | reverse complement strand
GGGCTGCTGCAGGGAAAGGTGACTCCATCCCAGACAGACCCAACACAACCTCCACCCCTTATTCCATAACATTTGTGTCACACTCAGGTCCCCATAGTTTAGTATATAGATATTTCATCACCATTATTCTCTGTCTATTAAAGTGTTTATACATCTGTACTTTTCATTCCACAGGCTTTTCCCAAAAATGTTCATAAAAGCTGTTGATGGTTTCAGCTTCATCTGTCAAAATGGTCACTCAGGGCAGGCGAAGCTGATTTTCTTGACACCAGCACCAGCTTAGCTCATGTCACTGTTGCATTTGCCCGGTTCCTTGCGAAGTTGACCTGTCATTGGTTCTGCAATGTCCTCCTGCAACACATAACTTGGATTACAGTTTAATTTTCTCTCAAGGTTAAATCTCCTTGAGGCACACATCTGATATCCCCATCCTTCTGCATTACCCACCAGGTATACCCTGGTCCTTGGGCGAAGACAATCCCATGAGTGGGTTTGCCTTTTCCCATGGCAGGAGTAACCCACACTGCCTTCCCCATCCACTTCCCTACATGCACTATGGGGACTTTAGCTTCTCCCACAGTGTGTAGGGGTTTTGTTTCAGCAGGACCAGGACGGCTTTCAGACCCCCTGTTGTTAACTAGCCAAGTGGCCTCTGGTAGATTCATGTCCCAATGTTTCCACGTCCCAGCACCCAATGCTCGTAACATAGTTTTTAACAATCCATTGTATCTCTCAACCTTCCCAGAAGCTTGTGGGTGATAAGGGATGTGATACACCCACTCAATGCCATGTCTCTTGGCCCAGGAGGTGACCAAATTGTTTTGAAAGTGACTCCCATTGTCGGATTCAATTCTTTCTGGTGTACCATGTCACCACAGCACTTGTCTTTCCAGGCCCAAGATAGTGTTTCGGGCCGTGGCATGGTTTACTGGGTATGTTTCGAGCCACCCAGTTGTTGCTTCTACCATGGTTAGTATGTAACGTTTGCCTTGGCGGGTTTGTGGGAGTGGTCCGATGTAGTCAATCTGCCATGCCTCACCATATCTAAATCCAAGCCATCTCTCCCTGTTCCAGGGAGACTTTATCCTCATGGCTCGTTTGATTGCAGCACGTCTCACACTCATGGGTAACCTGCGTGATGGCCTCCATGGTCAGGTCCACCCCTCGATCACGAGCCCATCTGTATGTGGCATACCTCCCTAGATGCCCTGATGTTTCATGGGCCCATCGAGCTTCAAACAGCTCACCCTTACGTCCCCAGTCCAGGTCCACCTGAGCTACTTCAATTTTTGAAGCTTGATCTACTTCTTTGTTGTTCTGATGTTCTTTGGTGGCACGATTCTTAGGCATGTGGGCATCTACATGACGTACCTTTACATCCAGGTTTTCTACCCGGGCAGCGATATCTTGCCACAGAGTAGCAGCCCAGATAGGTTTACCTCTGCGCTGCCAGTTGTTCTGTTTCCATTGCTGTAACCACCCCCCCAGAGCATTTGCCACCATCCATGAATCAGTGTAAAGATACAGTACTGGCCATTTTTCTCGTTCAGCAATTTCTAGGGCCAGTTGTATGGCTTTCACTTCTGCATATTGACTCGACTCACCTTCCCCTTCCATGGCCTCCACAACTTGTCGGGTGGGACTCCACACAGCAGCTTTCCATTTCCGATGGCTCCCTACCACACGGCAGGATCCGTCAGTGAATAACACATACTGCTTTCTGTCTTCTGGCAACTCGTTGTATGGTGGTGCCTCTTCAGCACGAGTTATCTCTTCTGTCGGTATTCCAAAATCCTTGCCCTCTGGCCAGTCCATAATCTCTTCCAGGATTCCTGGGCGGTTGGGTTTCCCCATTCGAGCCCGCTGTGTAACTAACGCTACCCACTTACTCCATGTAGCGTCAGTTGCATGATGTGTAGTGGGGATTTTTCCTTTGAACATCCAATGTAACACAGGTAGCCGTGGGGCCAAGAGGAGTTGTGCTTCTGTACCAACAACCTCTGAAGCAGCTCGAATCCCCTCATATGCTGTTAATATTTCTTTTTCAGATGGGGTGTAATTGGCTTCTGATCCTCGAAAGCCCCGGCTCCAGAACCCCAAAGGTCGACCTCGAGTTTCTCCTGGGGTCTTCTGCCAGAGGCTCCAGGTGAGGCCATGCTCCCCAGCTGCAGTGTAAAGTATGTTTTGTACAGCTGGTCCGGTACGGACAGGCCCAAGGGCTACTGCACGAGCTATTTCTTGTTTGATTTGTTCAAAGGTCTGTTGTTGCTCGGGGCCCCACTCGAAAGAGTTCCTCTTTCGAGTCACTCGATATAGAGGACTCACAAGCTGGCTATAGCCTGGAATACGCATTCTCCAAAATCCAACGAGGCCTAGAAAAGCTTGTGTTTCTTTTTTGCTAGTTGGTGGAGACATAACCGTAATTTTGTTGATCACGTCCGTTGGAATGTGGCGACGTCCATCCTGCCATTTTACCCCCAAGAACTGGATTTCCTGTGCGGGTCCCTTGACCTTATTCTGTTTGATAGCAAAGCCAGCTTTCAAGAGAATTTGAATTATTTTCTTCCCTTTCTCAAAAGCTTCCTCTGCTGTGTTCCCCCATACGATGATATCATCAATGTACTGCAAGTGTTCAGGAGCATCCCCCTGTTCCAGTGTCGTCTGGATCAGTCCATGGCAAATGGTAGGGCTGTGTTTCTAACCCTGGGGCAGCCAATTTGAAGTATATTGGACTGCCCTCCAAGTGAAAGCAAACTGTGGCCTGCATGCTGCTGCCAGAGGGATGGAGAAAAATGAATTAGCGATATCAATTGTTGCATACCACTTGGCTGCCTTTGATTCCAGTTCGTACTGGAGTTCTAGCATGTCCGGCACTGCAGCACTCAGTGGTGGTGTGACCTCATTCAGGCCCCGATAGTCCACTGTTAGCCTCCACTCGCCATTAGACTTTTGCACTGGCCATATAGGACTATTGAAGGGTGAGTGAGTTTTGCTGATCACTCCTTGTCTCTCCAGATGATGAACTAACTCGTGGATAGGGATCAGGGAGTCTCGATTGGTGTGATATTGCCGCCGGTGCACAGTTGTAGTCGCAATCGGCACTTGTTGTTCTTCAATCCTCAGCAACCCTATGGCAGAAGGGTCTTCTGAGAGACCAGGCAGGGTAGACAGCTGCTTAATCTTCTTTGTACTCAAGGCAGCTATGGCAAAAGCCCACCAGAACCGTTTTGGAACCTTGAAGTGCCCTCTCTTGAGGTAGTCTATGCCGAGGATGCATGGAGCCTCTGGGCCAGTCATAATGGGATGCTTTTGCCACTCATTCCCAGTTAGACTCACTTCAGCTTCCAATACAGTTAGCTCTTGGGATCCCCCTGTCACTCCAGAGATAGAGATAAGTTGTGCCCCTTGGTGGCCTGATGGCATTAGGGTACACTGTGCACCTGTGTCCACTAAAGCTTTATATTTCGGCGGTTCCAGTGTGCCAGGCCATCGAATCCACACAGTCCAGTAAATCCGGTTGTCCCTCTCCTCTACCTGGCCAGAGGCAGGGCCCCACTAGTCCTGGTTGGAGCATCTGTCAATTAATTCTTCCAAATGT
>NW_023305131.1:0-2161 GCF_011077185.1 Oxyura jamaicensis | reverse complement strand
GTCCTTGTCTACTCCCGTGGTGAGCAGCTGAGAGTGGAGGCCCCTCCAAGGAAAATGCTCGGGGTGCACCTAGGGGTGTCCACTCCACAGTCGATCCCACAGCCGAGCAGAGTGGCTTCTGGCAAAAGGAATGATGCTATTATAGTTTTGTATAATTACACCAAAGAGATGCGTTGCAATAATTGCACTGCCCAAAGCTCATCTTTACACTGCAGCCAAGTTAATTTATCTCAACCTTCCTCAAGTTTTTGTTTCTACCGCTTATTTCCTCATTATCTCTAATTCAGAGAGGTGTGAAACAGCACAAAGCCACCTGCAAATTCCTTTCCCACAGCTAAGCTCTACATCTAAACATCTTTTAAAGACCTCCAGGGATGGTGACTCAACCACTTCCCTGGGCAGCCCATTCCAGTGACTAACAACCCTTTTGGTAAATACGTTTTTCCTAATATCCAACCGAAACCTCCCCTGGTGCAACTTTAGCCCATTCCACCTCATCCTATCACCAGGCATGTGGGAGAATAGTCCAAGCCCCACCTCGCTACAGCCTCCTTTCAGGTACCTGTAGAGTGCAATAAGGTCGCCCCGAGCCTCCTCTTCTCCAGGCTAAACAACCCCAGTTCCCTCAGCCGCTCCTCATAAGACTTGTTCTCCAGACCCTTCACCAGCTTCGTAGCCCTTCTCTGGACTCGCTCGAGCACCTCCATGTCCTTCTTGTAGTGAGGGGCCCAAAACTGAACGCAGTACTCGAGGTGCGGCCTCACCAGAGCCGAGTACAGGGGGACAATCACTTCCCTAGTCCTGCTGGCCACACTGTTTGTTGTGGTTTAACCCGGCCGGCAGCTAAACACCACACAGCCGTTCACTCACCCTCCCCCCTCCCTCTCTGGGATGGGGGAGAGAAACGGGAAAGGGAAGCCTGTGAGTTGAAATAAAGACAGTTTATTAAGATAGAAAGTAATAATAATAATAATAATAATAATATGTACAAACATGTGATGCACAATGCAATTGCTCACCACCCGCTGACCCACTGGGTCCTTGAAATATCCTCTTCTAAGATAGTCTATGCCAAGGATGCACGGAGCATCCGGGCCAGTCACAATACGGTGTTTTTGCCACTCATTCCCAGTTAGACTCAGCCTCCAATACAGTTAACTGCTGGGATCCCCCCGTCACTCCATAAATACTGGTGGGTTCTGCCCCTTTATAGCTTGATGGCATTAGAGTACATTGTGCACCAGTGTCTACTAAAGCCTTATACTTCTGTGCAACTGACGTGCCAGCCCATCGAATCCACACAGTCCAATAAACTCGATTGTCCCTTTCCTCCCCCTGGCTGGAGGCAGGGCCCCTCTAATCCTCGTCAGAATCTTCATTCCTGTGTTTAAAGGACTGCCTGCTGGAAGTTGGAGCAGCAAACTTTTCAGAGACCCCCTTTTTCCCAACTGTTTTCTTTTGCAACTCACGTACCCGTGCCTCTAGGGTCGCGGTGGATTTTCCATCCCATTTTCTCCTGTCCTCTCCATGGTCACATAGGTAAAACCACAGGATGGCACGAGGTGTGTATCCACCATATCGTCTTCCTTGCACGGATGAGCGCTTACCCCTAATAGCAGAGACATTGGTTTGTACAGGAGGGGAGGAAAATAAACTCTCTTTAAGTTGCTGGACCTCTTCAGAGAGTTTCTCCAAAATATTCTCTTTTAGTTGGTGGACCCTGGTTCGTTCAGGTGGGGAAGAAAATAATCTCTCTTTAAGTTGCTGGACCTCTTCAGAGAGTTTCTCCAAAGTATTCTCTTTTAGTTGATGGACGCTTTCAGAAAGTTTCTCCACAGCCGAGACGCAGGCCTGTAGGGAAGAGGAGAGGCTTTCTTTGTACTGCCAGAGTTGTTTAGCTACATCACCCACTGTGGGTTCCTCATCCTCTTTCCAGGCCATTATTGCCAATGAGCTGGCATATGATGATGGTGCACTCCGTACAAACTTCCGCCACATGGGTCGTGTACACCTGACTTCATCTGGATCTGTGGGTACTTGTCCATTGTCTGGGTCCTCACAAATCACCTCCCGTATGGCTAATTCCCTCAGGTACTGGATTCCCTTCTCCATACTGGTCCACTTGCTTGGCAGACATACAAGTTCTTCCTTGTAGGGAAAC
>NW_023305130.1:0-1305 GCF_011077185.1 Oxyura jamaicensis | reverse complement strand
AATTGCCACCAAATCATAGTCTCCTGACCAAACATGGATTTCTAACTAACTCCTCCTGCTTATTCCCCATGCTAGATGCATTGGTGTCCAGGCACTTCAGGGAGTGAGCTGAGCACACCAATTTCACCCCAAGGAGGGTGGGAGGCCTCCCGGTCTTCATCGCTGCAAAGGTGCTGCCCATCTGGTGCAGGCCCAGCTACAACCCCGTCCCCCTGCAGATCTAATTTAAAGCTCTCCAAATGAGCCCTGAGAATTGCTGTCCCAGAACACTTTGAGCCCTGTGAGATCAACCTTTCCCAAGTATTACTCTTAGGACTGGTGTCTGATAACACCAGCCATTACCAAAGAATCCAAAGATGGGCCTGCAGCACCAGTCTCGGAGCCACGCATTTATGGACCGGATCCTTCTATTCCGTTCCACGTCAACACCCCAGAATGTCAGGATGGAAGAGAAAGGGACTTTCTCTTGGGACTGTTTCACCAACCGTCCCAAGGCCTTGAAGTCTTTCTTCATTCCCCTCACACTACGGCACACTGCTTCCTCCCCACCTGTCTGGAAGATCACCAGTGGGCACTAGTGGGCTCCAGATAGACTGCAGAATTCCCTTTGATGACGGTCAGCTCTACTTATCGGGCCCTCTGTTCCTCTCAGAAGGGAATCTCCTTCTACTATTTCCCTTCTTTCTTTCTTGTTGAAGGCAGTCTTCAGACGCGGTGTCGAATGCTGCTGTGACCTCATGGGTGAGCCTTCCCTACCTACTTCCATCCCTACCTACCTTCCCTTAAAGATCCAGGGCCTCAAACCTAGGGCACCTGTGGAAGTATGGTAGGTAGGGAGATGGGTTACCCATGATGCCCAACTGGGACTTGCTTCCATCCCTATTCGTCTCTTTGGTCCCCTCCCTCTGCCCAACAGCGACAGGACAGCAGCTCCACTACCCTCTGGGGGCATCCCCTGGGTGCCCTTCTCTCTGGGACAACAGGCAGTTACTCCACCAGGCAATCTCCTGCTCACACTCCCTGGTGCTCCTTTGTCTGCTCCTTAGCCTGCTCGCGTCACTCTCCTATGCCACCCCTGGTGACGCAAGGGCCTGAAGTCCCCGTGTAACTGGTGGTCGGGCACTGTGGCTACAATGACTCCAAAGGGTCCAGCCTCTACTACACAGAGCAGGAGGGCTTGGCAGGGAAGATGCTGCCCCTGCCCTTTTCAGGTAGGGGGCATCTTCTGGACTTCTCAACGAGACCACCTCTGCAGACCCCTGTTAACAAACCCTTATCACATAAACCCAATACAGCTGCAGAGTG
>NW_023305129.1:0-6910 GCF_011077185.1 Oxyura jamaicensis | reverse complement strand
CCTCGATCACGAGCCCATCTGTATGTTGCATCTCTACCTTGATGGCCTGAGGTGTCATGGGCCCATCGGGCTATAAATAATTCACCCTTATGCTGCCAATCCAGGTTCACCCGAGCCACTTCAATCTTAGCAGCCTGATACACCTGCTGATTGTTCTGATGTTCTTCAGTAGCCCGATTCTTGAGCACATAAGCATCTACATGGCGTACCTTTACAACCAGGTTCTCTACCTGGGCAGCAATATCTTGCCACAATGCAGCAGCCCAGATGGGTTTGCCAGTTGCTCTGCTTCCATTGCTGTAACCACCCCCAAAGGGCATTTGCTACCATCCATGAATCAGTATAGAGGTAGAGAACTGGCCACTTTTCTCGTTCAGCAATATCTAAAGCCAGCTGGATGGCTTTCACTTCTGCAAATTGACTCGATTCACCTTCTCCCTCAGCAGCTTCTGCAACTCGTCGTGTAGGACTCCATACAACAGCTTTCCATCTCCGATGCTTTGTCAATGCCTGCATCTCTAGCAAGGGATCCCAGCCGCCTGGCTTCCCTGCCCTCTAATTCCACACAATTGGCTCTGGTGTCCCAGCACCGGAGCAGCCAGGTGACAAGCTGCTCACCTATGCAGCGACCAAAATCTTTTCGCACATCTCGTAGCTCACGCTGGTATAGGTTTCGGGTAATTACTGTTGATTTTTCGACATCCTCATCTTCACCCTCCTCCATCTCTGATGGCCTAGCCTCGTCTTCACTATACCTAGACCTAGCAGAAGACTCTCTGTGTTCTAAACGCCCTGAATCTCTATACCATTTTTTCACGTAGTCTACAGGGGCAACTTGCACTGCTACAGCTCGTTTCTCTGGCCCAGTCACAGGAGCTGGAGCAGCTGCAGGGGCTGGAACGGCTGCGGGGTCCATCGTAGGGGTTGGTGTGGCCGTTGGGCCTGTCACAGGACTTGGAGTTGCCTCAGGGTCTGTCACTCGGTTCATAGTAGCATCAATTGCAGCTCGATAGGCATAGGCCAGGCCCCAGCACGCTACAGTGAGTTGTGTCACTTTGGAACTGCCAGAGTCACGACACCCTTTTTTTCAAGCATTCTACCAGTGTTTTAGGATTTTGCAGTTGTTCAGGGGTGAATTTCCAAAACACCGGAGGTGCCCACTGCTCTAGCCACCTGCCCATATCCTCCCACACTCCCTGCCACTCACAATTATCCCGCCTCAGGACAGATCTCTGCATGAGATTCCTAAGTAGTCATTTAACCTTAAACAAAACCTGAAGCGCATTCAAGAGACATAACAACAAGAACATGCTGGTCTGAGTTTCCCAAGGATATTCAACATCTTGGAGAGCTATCGTAACTAGCTCGGAGGATAAGACGGTGCTGAAGGAGAAAGGGAGAGTGAACAAGTAGGAAAAATATCTTCCCCTGTCCCCTCCACAGACTGGCTCCCTGATGAAAAAAGGCAATAGCTGTAATTGTTAATAGTTTCTGAGATATGGTTTACAAAGTATAGAGTCAACGACGGTTCTGAGTACAAATGCCAGGTCCGAGTTATGACCAGAAATTTCATCATATCATAAAGCCATTGTTACACCGCACAGTACCATAACAATCTTAAACCAGGGCCCGGAAAGGATAAACAGCACGACAGGGATCACATACAGCAAGTAACATGCTATAAAACTCAGTTTGGAATACAGACACAGCAGACTTCAGATTAAAGCAATCAACATTGTGACTAGCAACTGTTAAGCAGGTCTAATACCAATTTTAGTTTAACACACTCTGGTCAGATCGGTCATTATCTCAACCCTTCGTGCCCCACGTTGGTCGCCAAAAGAGCTGTTGTGGTTTAACCCGGCTGGCAGCTAAACACCACACAGCCGTTCACTCACCCTCCCCCCTCCCTCTCTGGGATGGGGGAGAGAAACAGGAAAGTGAAGCCTGTGAGTTGAGATTTATTAAGTTTATTAAGAGAGGAAAATAATAATAACAACAACAATAATAATAATGATAATAGTACTACTAATAATAATGTGTACAAGACAATGATGCACAATGCAATTGCTCACCACCCGCTGACCGATGCCCAGCCTATCCCTGAGCAGCTGCCCCCCCCCCCACCCCGGCTAGCCACCCCTATATATTGTTCAGCATGATGTCAGATGGTATGGAATACCCCTTTGGCCAGTTGGGGACAGCTGTCCTGGATCTGTCCCCTCCCAGCTCTTGCTGCACCCCCAGCCTGCCCGCTGGCAGGACAGAGCGAGGAGATGAAAAGTCCTTGGCTTAGTGTAAGCACTGTTCTGCAGCAATTAAAACATCAGCGTGTTATCAGCACTCTTTTCATCCTAATCCAAAACATAGCACCCTACCAGGTACTAGGAGGAAAATTAACTCTGTCCTTACTGAAACCAGGACAACATACATACATACATTAGAAGTCCCATGGGCTTCTCAGGTTCTGCTCCAAGTTTACCACCATGTAAAGCGCAGAGTGTTTTGCTCCAAGACTGAAAATGACCTCTATTAGCGGTACTTCCAAAGACCATGGACTCCTTGTTCTTTGCTTTTCCCATACCTCTCACTTCCAGAACCAGCAGCGCTGAAATGTTTATGTTCTCAAGGCACCTGTGAATAAATATCAAAATAAAACTGCTGTGGGAGAGAGACCAAATGTGATTTTACTGCCCATGGACAAGTCACAAACCCGCGTGTGAAATCCGTGGGCACCTCGGCTCACTGCTGGCTCGGGCAGGAGCGAAGAACATCCCTCTGGTGTACCTGGAGACCCATTGCAGGGCACAGGGTGGTCCTCTGCCCAGCGAAGCATATCCCTTTGGTTTTGCTTGGGGATTTCAGCTTCATAGAGAGCCAGCCTGCTGAAAAGTGGAAGAGCTGTGTTTCAGATCCCCGTTGTCCTCAGTGAATTAGCTCTGCTAAAGGCACTTCCAGCGCTGCACTGCATGACCTGCAGTGGGGAGCAGCCTCCAGACAAATCAAAGAGCCATGTCATAAATGCATTTACTGTGCCCTTGGGACTCTGGCCTGCACCCTTGACTTGTCCAGGCACTCCGCCCTTCTTGGGAGTTGATGATATTTCCTTTTACATCAGCTTGCTGCACAAAAAAGTCGACTTTTCTCCCTACCAAATTTAGCTTTGCTTAGGCACCAAAATAGACAAGAGTAGGAACTAGTGACAGTTTTTTTCCAAAACATTGTCTAATGGCTAGGACTAAGGAAGGGAACCACTCGGCCAGAGAAGGGAGAGGCTTGCTTCTCCTAGCGGGGACACCGAGTTCTTCTTGGGCATGGGCAGTGGCTAGGTGTGCTCCTTGGGTTAGGAACTGTGTTCCCATGCTGTTAACCCATCTCTCACACCCGGGTTGTCTGTTCTGGAGGACAGAGGGCTGAGGAGGAGCAGCGGTGTGCTGCGAGGATGCCATGCAGCAGTGCATGGCTCTGCCTATGGGCATGGGCAGGGCTAGAGCTCCCGACACTTAATGAAGGCTTCGCTCATGGGAAATCGGTACTTTGGGTGCTTGTGCTCTGCAGAGATAGTTTCGTTTTTCAGGGTAATTGTATTTGCACATGTTTTTGCAATGCAGCTTAAATTCTTCAAAATACCCCAAGCTTTAGCCTGCTGTGGTAGTGCAACATTTGGAAATGGTCTCACTGAGTATTGTGCTAATTTTAGCCTTGTTTCCTAACCTAGTACAGCTGATGCAATTGGGCTGTGTGTCTGCTTCCTCCCTTCCTTTTCCCATTAGCTTTGGTACCCATTGGCCAATAGCAAGTGACTTTTCAGAGGACCAGATCTCAGAGAGATTAAGCTCCTCCTGTGCAATCGGTGAACAAGAAGCGATCAAATAGGTTAGAAGGCCTCAGACTGCAGCCCCAGTAATGAAAAAGCCTCAGTATAATTTCAAACTGCTTGACCTCAAAGATCTCCAGGCTTGTTTCAGTGGTGTCCAGGCTCTTTGTGGCAGTGCCCAGGGCCAGGCCCAGAGGCCTTGGGCCCGTAGCAGAGACCTGGCGGCACCCCCTGCCTGCCAGGCCACACTTCTGTGCTGGGTGGGTGCCGCAGCCCTGGCCCAGGCTGCCCAGAGGAGCTGGGTGCTCCTCAGGGAGGTCTCTGTGGTTCTGTGGTGCCACCCAGAATTAACCATAAGATGTTTGGCTGCAGGAAAAGCCCAGTCAAACCCAGTTAACCAAATGATAATCCCACCGCAGCCCGGGCAGAGCAGGCCTCCAGCTTTCGCTTTCCCCAGCCTAGCTCTCCTTAGTCAAGGCTGGGCTGCGGCAAGGTGCAGGGAGCATGAGGTATGGGGTGATTCTCTCTGGAAGAGTAGAAGTGAAAAAGAAAGTTAGGAGGGAAACCACCTTCCCAAAAAAACACACTTCAACCCTGCTGGCAAAGCAAGGCTGAAATGGGGGCAGGCTAGCCAGCAGCAAGACTTACCCAGGGCCTTGGTGACTTCTGCATTGCTTCAAATCTCAAAGGGTGAAGGTCTCCAAAGTGCTGTGGGTTTGCTGCAGAACCTGTGGGGTGCCTTTCTCCAGACTGGATGGTCAGGATAAGCCCTGCTAGTCTCAGACTCTGGGATGCCTGCTCTGCTCTTTGCCATGCACAGCAACCTTTCTCCTCTGTTACATCTTCCACCAGAGTATCTCAAAATATCTGTAACTGCTACCAAAATTAACTGTAATTTTTAAGGCTATCTGTGCATGGAGAGGGATTTTTTTTTTTTGCAGGCAGTATTGTCATGCCAATATGACAAAGCTGCTGCTCGACGAGAACCCATCCCGCCCAGCCCTTGCCCTTACCTTACTGCTCCCCATGGCCCCTCGCTCAGGCTGATTCACCATCTGCAGCTCCAGCTCGAACAGTGAGATAGATCGCTGTGGAAATAAAAGGACTAACTAACTTTTACAAGGCTTTTATTGCCAGCCTGGGGAGTACGATGCTACATAAATAATAATCATTAGGGTTATGACAGTGCCATAGTCCCTGGGAAATAAATAACACTTTGCACTTGCATAGTGCCTTTTGTCCAGGAGCCTCGAATCCCTTTGCTGACATTAATGAAGCCTCATGATGCCCATAGCAGGATGGTAAATACAGCACCCGTCTAAGCAGACAAACATCCCAAGTTGGAGCCAGGTAACCTGGCACCTTCAGTGGAGAGAGGAAGAGTAGAAGTGGAGAAGAAAGTTTTGATTGGGTTTGAGGTATTGTCCTGGTTTGTGTTTTGTAAGGATGCACAGATGGGAACATTTTCTTCAATCAGCCTCACACTCTGGGCACACAGCTCTGTCTCACTCTGAGCACCTACATATCGATGCATCCCGTATCTTGGAACTGATGGTTGCTTTTCCCTCTGTTACAGGGTTACCATCCATTGCCTCATGAAGCTGAAATTGCGCACACCAAAAAGCTGTTCAGAAGGAGGAGAAATGACCGGAGGTAGGTGAAACCTCTCTTTAATGTTTTTTTTAGCCTTCTCTTCTTCATTGCACATCTTCCTCCACTGTCTCATGGAGTGTCTTTGAACAATATTGCTGTTTAGCAGCTGTCACCATTGAATCAAAAACTGTTATTGGAGTGCTAATGTCCTTAAAATGCTGTCTGTCCATCCCTCCAGCTTGTCTTTGAAATTTGGGGTATGTTTTGTATTGCTCCAGACCTCCTCTTCCTCTTAAATATTCCAGCATAGCCAGATCCCTCCACTTTCATTAGAAGAGGCAGCTGACAAGACATTATCTGTAAAGGCTTTGAATCCCTGCGACTTGCTTCCTCTCTTTCCATAGAAAAGCAAAATTTGCTAACTTTCAGGGTTTGCTGCAAAATGGGTTGAGAGGGGTTTGCAGCAAGCCTCGGATGCCATTCTGCGTGAATGAGGGGATGTGCTAAATAGTCAGGCAGCTGAGTTCCTGGGGCGTTGGTGGTTTCATTCCATTTAGTTAATTTAATTGGGTAAATTGTATATTTAATTGTGTAAATTGCATATTTAATTATATGAGGGCATCTAGAGTCCTTGATAGGAATCGTGACTATGGTTAAATGTGAAAATAAGCTGTGAATGAAGGAATCAGTTACACATGCAGCTTTTTTCTTCTGCTGTGGCAGAGACAACAAAGCCAGGGCAGTAAAGCATTTCTAAAACCAGGAGTTTGCAGGATTGGTGTTATTGAACAGGAGGAGGAGAGGCCAGTGGTTTCTCAGAGCCTCAGCTGCAATGCCTTGTTGTGGCCTCATTTTGGGGGGGAAGTCTTGCAGAGACTGCAATGGCAGGCAGGATGTGTCCCCAAATCTCCAAGTAGATGACTCGAGCCACCACTCCTCAACTCGCTAACAGCCTGCAAGGAGCCATGGTGCAGTTACCTCTGTGCTTGGATTGTTTTCCCTCAATTTTACAGAGCAACTGATAAAAGCTTGCTCAGACAGCCCAGAAATTGTCTGTGGGCAGCGAGCAAGTCTTACAAAGGGTCCTCCTATGCATCCCCTGGGGCTCCAGAAAAACTCTGTTCTCCAATTTAATGTGTCATTTCTGCAATTCAGATGGTTATGGCGCAGCATTTCATCATCAGCCTCTGTCTGGTTTTGCTTGCTCTCATGTTGCCATCGAGGGCTTTACAGTTTCTTCGGTTTAAGTACAGCAGTCTTGAAGGTATAAATATGACCGAGTGACAGAGGTGAGGGGAGTTTGAGTAATCCCTTACAGTACTGGTGTGCTGCTGCTGTGAGCTGGTGGTCACAAGCCAGGAGGAAAACCAGACCAGTCTGCAGCTAGCAGTCACTGGGACTCCCTCCTTTTTTCACCATACACAATTTAAAAGACAATTTTGTGATTTAAGGATGTTGTGGTTTAACCCGGCTGGCAGCTAAACACCACACAGCCGTTCG
>NW_023305128.1:0-2070 GCF_011077185.1 Oxyura jamaicensis | reverse complement strand
CGCGGTGGATTTTCCATCCCATTTTCTCATGTCCTCTCCATGGTCACGTAGGTAAAACCACAGGATGGCCCGAGGTGTGTATCCACCATATCGTCTTCCTTGCACGGATGAGCACTTACCCCTAATAGCAGATACATTGATTTGTACAGGAGGGGAGGAAAATAAACTCTATTTGAGTTGCTGGACCTCTTCAGAAAGTTTCTCCAAAGTATTCTCTTTTAGTTGGTGGACCCTGGTTCGTTCAGGTGGGGAGGAAAATAATCTCTCTTCAAGGTGGTGGACCTTTTCAGAAAGTTTCTCCAAACTATTCTTTTAGTTGATGGACGCTTTCAGAAAGTTTCTCCACAGCCGAGACGCAGGCCTGTAGGGAAGAGGAGAGACTTTCTTCGTACTGCCGGAGTTGTTTAGCCACTTCATCCACTGTGGGTTCCTCATCCTCTTTCCAGGCCATTATTGCCAATGAGCTGGCATATGATGATGGTGCACTCTGTACGAACTTCCGCCACATGGGTCATGTACACTTGACTTCATCTGGATCTATGGGAGTTTGTCCATTAACTGGGTCCTCATAAATCACCTCCCATATGGCTAATTCCCTCAGGTACTGGATTCCCTTCTCCATAGTGGTCCCCTTGCCTGGCAGACATACTAGTTCTTCCTTGACGGGATACCTTTCCCTTACAGCATACAGGAGACGCCTCCAGAGGCTGTGAGATCGTGCTCCATCTCCAATTGCTTTGTCAATGCCTGCATCTCTAGCAAGGGATCCCAGCCGCCTGGCTTCCTTGCCCTCTAATTCCACACAATTGGCTCCGGTATCCCAGCACCGGAGCAGCCAGGTGACAAGCTGCTCACCTATGCAGCGACCAAAATCTTTTCGCACATCTCGTAGCTCACGCTGGTATAGGTTTCGGGTAACTACTGTTGATTTTTCAACATCCCCATCTTCATCCTCCTGCACCTCTGATGTCCCAGCCTCGTCTTCTCCATACCTACACCTAGCAGAAGACTCTCTGTGTTCTAAACGACCTGAGTCTCTGTACCATTTTTTCACCTTGTCTACAGGGGCAACTTGCACTGCTACAGCTCGTTTCTCTGACTCAGCCACAGGGTCTGCCACAGGGGTTGGAACACCCTCTGCAGGGGCAACTTGCACTGCTACAGCTCGTTTCTCTGGCCCAGCCACAGGGTCTGCCACAGGGGTTGGAACACCTGTAGGAACAGTTTGCACTGCTACAGCTTGTTTCTCTGGCCCAGCCACAGGAGCTGGAGTGGCTGCAGGAGCTGGAGCTGGAACGGCTGCAGGGGCTGCAGCGGCTGTAGGAGCTAGAGCGGCTGCAGGGGCTGGAGCAGCTGCAGGAGCTGGAACGGCTGTAGGAGCGGGAGCTGGAGCGGCTGCAGGGGCTGGAGCGGCTGCAGGGGCTGGAGCTGGAGCGGCTACAAGAGCAGGAACTGGGGCGGCTGCAGGAGCTGGAGCGGCTGCAGGAGCTGGAACTGGAGCAACTGCAGGAGCAGGAGCTGGAGCAGCTGCAGGGTCTGTCACTCGGTTCATAGTAGCATCAATTGCAGCTCGATAGGCATAGGCCAGGCCCCAACACGCTACAGTGAGTTGTGTCACTTTGGAACTGCCAGAGTCATGACACCCATTTTTCAAGCATTCTACCAGTTTTTTTGGATTTTGCAGTTGCTCAGGGGTGAATTTCCAAAACACCGGAGGTGCCCACTGCTCTAGCCACCTGCCCATATCCTCCCACACTCCCTGCCACTTATAATTATCCCGCCTCAGGACAGATCTCTGCATGAGATTCCTAAGTAGTTGTTTAACCTTAAACAAAACCTGAAGCGCATTCAAGAGACATAACAACAAGAACATGCTGGTCTGAGTATCCCAAGGATATTCAACATCTTGGAGAGCTATCGTAACTAGCTTGGGGGAAAAGAGGGTGCTGAAGGAGAAAGGGAGAGTGAACAAGTAGGGAAAAATATCTTTCCCTGTCCCCTCCACAGACTGGCTCCCTGATGAAAAAAGGCAGTAGGTGTAATTGTTAATAGTTTCCGAGATATAGTTTC
>NW_023305127.1:0-4203 GCF_011077185.1 Oxyura jamaicensis | reverse complement strand
TGAGGAGGGGGAGTGAGAGAGCGGTTGTGGTGTTCAACTGCCTAGCACGGTAAAACCACCACACACGTCCATTGGGATTTGATGACGTCCATAGCTGTTTGTTGCCTAGGTCATCATAGCTCACCTCCCATACAGCTAATTCCCTCAGGTACTGGATTCCCTTCTCCATGGTGGTCCATTTGCCTGATGACATCCAAGATCTTCCTTGAAGGGATGCCTTTCCTTCACACCTGACAGGAGATGCCTCCAGAGGGTGAAGATTTGTGCTCCATTTTCAATTGCTTTGTCAATGTCTGTGTCCCTAGAAAGGGATCCCAGCTGCCTGGCTTCCCTGCCCTCTAATTCCAGACTATTCACTCTGGTATCCCAGCACCGGAGCAGCCAGGTGAAAGGTGCTCAGCTGGACAACCTCCAAAACCCTTTTGCATATCTCGCAGGTCACGCTAGGATAGGCCTCGAGTAGTTATTGATGATCTTATTATATCTTCATCTTCCTGTTTCTGTGATGGCCCAGCCACTGCCCAGTAGCCTATCTCGTCATCTTCTTCCTCCCCAGTCTGAGTAGGAATTCCTCTTCTTTCTAAACGACCTGACTTCCTCATCCATTGTTTCATCTTGGTTACAGGGGCAACTTGCACTGCTACAATCTGTTTCCCTGACCCAGCCAAAAGGCCTGTCACAGGGGTTGGAACAGCTGCAGGGACCGTCACAGGGGTTGGAATGACCGCTGGGCCCGTCACAGGGGTTGGAACGACCGATGGGCCTGACACAAGGGTTGGGGTAGCCGCTGGGCCTGTTATAGGGCTTGGAGTGGCCGCGGTGGCTGGAGTGGCCACATGGGCTGGAGTGGCCGCAGGGGTTGGAGTGGCCACAGGGTCCGTCGTAGGGGTTGGAGTGGCTGCAGGGGTTGAAGTGACCATTGGGCCTGTGGTATACGTGGTACATTATAGTGGTATTAACTGCAGCTCGATAGGCATAGGCCAGGCCCCAACGTGCTACAGTGAGTTGTGTCACTTTGGAACTGCCAGAGTCATGACACTCTTTTTGCAAGCATTCTACCAGTTTTTTAGGATTTTGCAGTTGTTCAGGGGTGAATCTCCAAAACATCGGAGGTGCCCACTGCTCTACCCACCTGCCCATATCCTCCCACACTCCCTGCCACTCACAACTATCCCGCCTCAGGACAGATCTCTAGATGGCATTCGTAAGTAGTTATTTGAGCTTAAACAAAATATGAACGCATTCAGGAGACATAACAACAAGAACATGCTGGTCTGAGTATCCCAAGTATATTCAAAATCTTGAAGAGCTATTGTAACTAGTCCGGAGGAGAAGAAGGCGGTGAAGGAGAAAGGGAGAGTGAACAAGTGGGAAAAAATATCTGCCCCATCCCCTCCATAGATTGGCTCCCTCCAGAAAAAAGGGTAAAAGGTGTAATTGTTAATAGTTTCTGAGATATGGTTTACAAAGTATAGAGTCAACGACAGTGCTGAGTACAAATACCAGGTTAGTCTCATGACCAGCAATTTTATCATATCATAAGCCAGTGTTACACCATACAGTAAAATAATAATCTTCAACCAGCACCCGGAAAGGATAAACAGCACAACAGGGAACACATACAGTAAGTGATATGTCATATAACTCAATTTGGAAGACAGGCACAGCAGACCTGAGATCAAAGTAATCAACACCGTGACTAGCAACTATTAAGCAAAATGAATACTTATACCAATTTTGGTTTAGCACACTCTGGTCAGATCTGTCATTATCTCAACCCTTCGCACCCCATGTTGGGCGCCAAAAGGACTGTTGTGGTATAAGCCAACCGGCAGCTAAGCATCACACAGCCATTCACTCACCCTCCCCCCTCCCTCTCTGGGATGAGAGAGAGAATTAGAAAGAAATGAAAGCCTCTGGGTTGAGATAAAAACAGTTTATTAGGACAGAAAAGAAATGAAAATGATACTAATAATAATGATAATACTAATAATAATAATAATTTGTACAAAACAAGTGATGCACAATGCAATTGTTCACCACCTGCTGACTGATGGCCAGCCTATCCCTGAGCAGCCGGCCCCCCCACCCCGGCTAGCCACCCCATATTAATTGTTCAGCATGACGTCAGATGGTGTGGAATACCCCTTTGGCCAGTTTTGGTCAGCTGTCCGTGGTCTGTCCCCTCCCAGATCCTGCTGAACCCCTAGCCTGCCCACTTGCAGGACAAAGCGAGGAGCTGAAAAGTCCTTGGCTTAGTGTAAGCACTGCTCTGCAACAAGTAAAACATCAGTGTTTATCAACATTATTCTCATCCTAAATTCCAAACACAGCACCATACCAGCTACTGGGAGGAAAATCAACTCTATCCTAGCTGAAACCAGGACAGTTAGAGACCTGCCGCTCCACCTGGACTGTCACAAGTCCATGGGGCCAGATGGGATCCACCCGAGGGTGCTGAGGGAGGTGGTGGATGTGATTGCCAAGATACTTTCCATCATCTATCAGCAGTCATGGTCATCCTAAGAGGTCCCAGATGACTGGAGGCTTGCTAATGTTACACCCATTTATAAGAAGGGTTGTAAGGATGACCCCAGGAACTACGGGCCTGTCAGCCTGACCTCGGTGCCAGAAAAGGTGATGGACTAGATCATCTTGAATGCAATCCGGCAGCATGTGCAGGACAACCAGGGAATCAGGCCCAGTCAGCATGGGTTCATGAAAGGCAAGTCCTGCCTGACCAGCCTCATCTCCTTCTATGACTGAGTGACATGCCTGGTGGATGAGGAAAATGTTGTTGGCATAGTCTACCTCAGCAAAAGATTGATACATTCTCCCACAGTAGTCTACTGGAGAAGCTGAAAGCCCATGGCTTGGATAGGTACACTCTTTGCTGGGTTAAAAACTGGATGGCCGGGCCCAGAGAGTAGTGGTGAATAGAGTGAAATCCATCTGGTAACCGGTCACCAGCGGTGTTCCCCCGGGGTCGGTATTGGGGCCCATCCTCTTTAATATCCAGGTTGGGAGGGGATCTGCCAGAGGAGGGTAGAAAGGCCCTGCAGAGGGACCTGGACAGGTTGGATTGATGGGCAGAGGCAAATCAGATGATGTTCAACATGACTAAGTGCCAGGTCCTGCTGGACAGGCCAAGGGCTACTGCAACTATCTCCTGTTTTATTTGTTCAAAGGCTTGTTGTTGCTCAGAGCCCCGTTTGAAATTGCGCTTCTTCTGGGTCACTTGATAGAGTGGGCTTACAATCAGACTGTTATTTGGAATGTGCAGTCTCTAAAAACACACAACACATAAAAAACCTTGTTTGCTTTTTGCTAGTTGGTAGAGACATAGCTGTTATTTTGTTGATCATATCCATTGGGATTTGCCGACGTCCATCTTGCCATTTTATTCCTAAAAACTGGATCTCTCGTGCAGGTCCTTTGGCCATATCTTAATTTAATGGCAAAACCAGCCTTCAGAAGGATTTGGGCTATTTTCTTCCCTTTCTCAAAAAATTCCTCTGCTTTGTCACCCCACACTATGATGTCATCGATGTACTGCAGGTGTTCAGGAGCTTCCCCCTGCTCCAGTGCAGACTGGATCAGTCCATGGGAAATTGTAGGGCTGTGTTTCCACCCCTGGGGCAGTTGGTCTTTCCAGGCCATTACTGCCAGTGAGCTGGCATATGATGATGGTGCACTCCGTACAAACTTCTGCCACATGGGTCGTGTACAGTTGACTTCCTCTGGATCTTTAGATATCTGTTTGTTGTCTAGGTCATCATAACTCACCTCCCATACAGCTAATTCCCTCAGGTACTGGATTCCCTTCTCCATGGTGGTCCATTTGCCTGATGACATCCAAGATCTTCCTTGAAGGGATGCCTTTCCTTCACACCTGACAGGAGATGCCTCCAGAGGGTGAAGATTTGTGCTCCATTTTCAATTGCTTTGTCAATGTCTGTGTCCCTAGAAAGGGATCCCAGCTGCCTGGCTTCCCTGCCCTCTAATTCCAGACTATTCACTCTGGTATCCCAGCATCGGAGCAGCCAGGTGAAAGGTGCTCAGCTGGACAACCTCCAAAATCCCACACTATGATGTCATCGATGTACTGCAGGTGTTCAGGAGCCTACCCCTGTTCCAGCGCAGACTGGATCGGTCCATGTGTACTGGGTCTGGCTGGGATGTTAACTTTCCCTGCAGCAGCCC
>NW_023305126.1:0-2331 GCF_011077185.1 Oxyura jamaicensis | reverse complement strand
CAGCTTTTGAGCCACTCTGCCCCAGGCCTGTAGTGTTGCATGGGGTTGTTGTGGACAGCCAGTCCAGCCAGTTTTTAACCCAGCAAAGAGTGTGCCTGCCCATATCATGGTCTGCCAGCTTCTCCAGGAGAATACTGTGGGAGATCATGTCAAAGGCCTTGCTGAAGTCTTGGTCGACTATGTCAACAGGCTTTCCCTCATCCACCAGGTGGGTCACCCGCTCAAGGAGAATAAGTCAGGTATGACTTGCCTTTCATGAATCCATGGTGACTGGGCCTGATCCCCTGGTTGTCTTCCACATGCTGCGTGATTGCACTCAAGATGATCTGTTCCATAACTTTCCCTGGCACTGAGGTCAGACTGAGAGGCACGTAGTTCTCCAGATCTTCCTCACACCCTTCTTATATATAGGCATCACATTGGGAAGTCTCCAGTCATCCAGGATCTCTCCAGATAACCAAGATTGCTGATAGATTCTGGAAAGTCACTCAGCAATCACATCTGCCAACTCCCTCAGCACCCTCAGGTGGATTCCAACTGTCCCCATGGGCTTGTGATCATCCAGGTGGAGCTTCAGGTCTCTAACTGTTTCCACCTGAACTCTGGGAGGGTTCTTCTGCTCCCTGTCTCAGACTTCCTTTTTGGGAGGCTGAGTACCCAGAGAACAGTGGTCTGACTAATAAAGACAGATGGAAGAAGGCATTAAGAACCTTAGCCTGTTCCTTATCCTCAATAGTCATTTTCCCCTTTGTGTCCAAAAAGAGAATGGAGATTCTCTTTGGCCATCCTCTTGCCGTTAATACAATTATAATTTTTTATTTATTTATTTTTATTTTATTTTTTATTTTTTTTTTACTTGACCATAGTGGCCAGGTAGAGCTCATGCTAGGTTTTGGTCTTCCTGATTTTTTCTTTACATATGCTGGCAACATCCCGGTACTCTCCCTGAGTTGTCTGTCCTTCTGTACCTGTTACTGTAATTGTACTTAAATGCATTGTTCCTAGCCATGATAGTTCTCACTGAATGCGACTCGAGTAAGGGCATGTTATGTTTGTGGTAAATCCGTGACCATTATAGTTTAGTACTCTGAATCCAACCAGACCCATATCGGTTAATACATTATTGGTGAATGTGTGACCGTGACAGTTCAGTACCCTGAATCTGACCAGACCATAAAGGTTAATCGGCTATACCCCTTAATGTAACACCATGTACTCCAGGAACATTCTGATCTGCTTCCTCAGAACTGTTCTGTATTTTCAGTATATATCTGGGAAATTAAAGTCATGCATGAGGACAAGTGCTGGCGATAGAGTGGCTTCTGCCAGCTGCTTATATAATGCCACATCCATCTCTTCATCCTGGTTTGGTGGTCTATAGCAGACCGCCACCAGGATGTCTGCCTTGTTGGCCATCCCCCTGATCCTTATCCACAAGGACTCTTTTAATTCCCAACCCTGATCTCAACAGCATCAAAACGCTATCTAATATAGAGAGTCATGCCACCGCCCCTCCTTTGTCTCCTGTCCCTTCTAAAGAGCTTATCACCTTCCATTGTAGCACTCCAATCATATGGACCCTCCATATTTCGGTGATGGTGACTAGGTCATGGTGTCCCTGGTGCACAATGACATCCAGCTCCTCCTATTAATGCTTCATGCATTAGTGTAGATGCACTTGAGTTGTGCCGTCACCCTCATCCTCAAACTGGGACTGCTCCCTCAGGCCCCTCTCTGTCAAGCCTCATTTCCCTCCTATCCCCCTTCACACCTAGTTTAAATCCCTCTCGATGAGCCTTGCCACCTCATAGGCTAGAGTCCATTTCCCATTTTGGGACAGGTGGGACCCATCAGCAGCCATCAGCCCAGGTGCCAAGCTAACCACTCCATGATAAAAAATAAAAGTTAGAAAAAAAATCCTGGAATGTCATAAGATTCTCAGACATGTATTAATCACATGGGCCTTCCAGGTCCTCTCAATGTTCTTCTCTGCCACTGAAGGGATAGAGGAAAACTACCTGTTCTCCCAGTCCATCCACTAACTGCCCCAATTCCCTGAAGTCCCTTTTGATGGAGTTCAGGCTTCTCTCAGTGATTTCATCACTGCCAGCCAGAAAAATCACTATTGGGTATTAATCAGAGGGTTGAACCAGGTCTGGAAGTTTCCTTGTAACGTCACTGACCTAGGCCTCAGGAAGGCAGCAGACTTCCCTATGGGTAGGGTCCAGCCAAAATATGGGGCCCTCTATTCCCCTCAGAAGGGAATCACCTACAACCATTACCCTTCTTTCCTTCTTGGTGGAGGAAGTCTTGAGGTGTGGAGTAGACTTC
>NW_023305125.1:0-3110 GCF_011077185.1 Oxyura jamaicensis | reverse complement strand
AATTATTATTATTATCATTATTATTTTCTATCTTAATAAACTGTCTTCATCTCAACTCACAGGCTTCACTTTCCCATTTCTCTCCCCCATCCCAAAGAGGGAGGGGGGAGGGTGAGCGAATGGCTGTGTGGTGTTTAGCTGCCAGCCGGGTTAAACCACAACAGCTCTTTTGGCACCCAACGTGGGGCACAAAGGGTTGAGATAACGAAAGATCTAATCAGAATGTTGATTGCTTTAATATCAGGTCTGCTGTACCTGTATTCCAAACTGAGTTTTATAGCACGTTACTTTCTGTATGTGATCCCTGTCATGCTGTTTATCCTTTCTGGGCCCTGGTTTAAGATTGTTATGCTACTGTGCGGTGTAACAATAGCTTACGATATGATGAAATACCTGGCCATGACTCTAACTTGGTATTTGTACTCAGCACTGTCGTCGACTCTGTACTTTGGAAACTATATCTCGGAAACTATTAACAATTACACCTACTGCCTTTTTCCATCAGGGAGCCAGTCTGTGAAGGGGACAGGGAAAGATATTTTTCCTTACTTGTTCACTCTCCCTTTCTCCTTCAGCATCCTTTTATCCCCCGAGCTAATTACGATAGCTCTCCAAGATGTTGAATATCCTTGGGATACTCAGACCAGCATGTTCTTGTTGTTATGTCTCTTCAATGTGCTTCAGGTTTTGTTTAAGGTTAAACAACTACTTAGGAATCTCATGCAGAGATCTGTCCTGAGGTGGGATAATTGTGAGTGGCAGGGAGTATGGGAGGATATGGGCAAGTGGCTAGAGCAGTGGGCACCTCCGATGTTTTGTAGATTCACCCCTGAACAACTGCAAAATCCTAAAAAACGGATAGAATGCTTGGAAAAAGAGTGTCATGACTCTGGCAGTTCCAAAGTGACACAACTCACTGTAGCATGTTGGGGCCTGGCCTATGCCTATCGAGCTGCAATTGATGCTACTATGAACCGAGTGACAGACCCTGCAGCCACTCCAGCTCCTGCTCCTGCAACCACCCCAGCTCCTGCTCCTGCAGTCACCCCAGCTCCTGCTCCTGCAGCCACCCTAGCTCCTGCTCATGCAGCCGCCCCAGCTCCTGGCACCCCGACTGCCAGTACTGGGCTGGATGTTCAAAGGAAGGGTCCCCTCTACACATCATGCAACTGACGCTACATGGAGCAAGTGGGATGCACTGATGACTCAGCGGGCTCGAATAGGAAACCCCAGTCATCCAGGAATCTTGGAAGTGATTATGGACTGGCCAGAAGGCAAATACTTTGGGATGTCATCAGAGGAGGAGGTGGTCCATGCTGAAGAAGCTCCACTGTACAACAAGCTACCAGAAAATGAGAAGAGATATGTCCTATTCACTGATGGGTCCTGTCGCATTGTGGGAAAGCATCGGAGATGGAAAGCTGTTGTATGGAGTCCTACATGACAAGTTGCAGAAGCTGCTGAGGGAGAAGGTGAATCGAGTCAATTTGCAGAAGTGAAAGCCATCCAGCTGGTTTTAGATATTGCTGAAAGAGAAAAGTGGCCAGTTCTCTACCTATACACTGATTCGTGGATGGTAGCAAATGCCCTTTGGGGGTGGTTACAGCAATGGAAACAGAACAATTGGCAGCGCAGGGGCAAACCCATTTGGGCTGCTGCATTATGGCAAGATATTGCTGCCCGGGTAGAGAACCTGGTTGTAAAGGTACACCATGTAGATGCTCATGTGCCCAAGAATAGGGCTACTGAAGAACATCAAAACAACCAGCAGGTGGATCAGGCTGCCAAAATTGAAGTGGCTCAGGTGGACCTGGACTGGCAACATAAGGGTGAACTATTTATAGCCCGATGGGCCCATGAAACCTCGGGCCATCAAGGCAGAGATGCAACATATAGATGGGCTCGTGATCGAGGGGTGGACCTGACCATGGACACTATAGCACAGGTTATTCATGATTGTGAAACATGTGAAACATCAAGCAAGCCAAACGGTCAAAGCCTCTTTGGTACGGAGGACGATGGCTGAAATATAAATATGGAGAGGCCTGGCAGATTGATTACAACACACTCCCTCAAACCCGCAACGGCAAACGCCACATACTTACAATGGTGGAAGCAACCACTGGGTGGCTGGAAACATATCTTGTGCCCCATGCCACTGCCCGAAACACTATCCTGGGCCTTGAAAAGCAAGTGCTATGGCGACATGGCACCCCAGAAAGAATTGAGTCAGACAATGGGACTCATTTCCGAAAAAACCTTATAGATACTTGGGCCAAAGAACATGGTATTGAGTGGGTGTATCACATCCCCTATCACGCACCAGCCTCCGGTAAAGTTGAGCGATACAATGGACTGTTAAAGACTACACTGAAAGCAATGGGTGCTGGGACATTCAGAAACTGGGACACACATTTGGCAAAGGCCACCTGGTTAGTCAATACTAGGGGATCTGCCAACCGAGCTGGACCTGCCCAATCAAACCTGCTACGTACAGTAGAAGGGGATAAAGTTCCTGTAGTGCATGTAAGAAATATGCTAGGTAAAACAGTCTGGGCTACTCCTGCCTCAGGAAAAGGCAAACCCATTCGTGGGATTGCTTTTGCTCAAGGACCTGGATGCACTTGGTGGGTAATGCAAAAGAATGGGGAGGTCCGGTGTGTACCTCAAGGGGATTTAATACTGGGTGAGAATAGCCCATGAATTGAGTTGTATTATGTTAATTATCATATAATACTGTGTGTCATCACTACCATAGAAGAAAATGGTGATTAATTAGAATGTATTGGAAAGAGTGTAACCTGAGCATGACATAAATGGTATGGAATAAGGGGTGGATATATGTCCTGGTTTCAGTTAGGACAGTTATTTTTCCTCCTAGTAGCTGGTAGGGTGCTATGTTTTGGATTAGGATGAGAAGAGTGCTGATAACATGCTGATGTTTTAATTGCTGCAGAGCACTGCTTATACTAAGCCAAGGACTTTTCAGCTTCTCTCTCAGTCCTGCCAGCGGGCAGGCTGGGGGTGCAGCAAAAGCTGGAAGTGGACAGACCCAGGACAGCTGACCCAAACTGACCAAAGGGGTATTCCATACCATCTGACGTCATGCT
>NW_023305124.1:0-3562 GCF_011077185.1 Oxyura jamaicensis | reverse complement strand
CCTCTGTATCCCCGACTCCAAAACCCTAGGGGTCGACCTCGAGTTTCCCCAGGTTCTTTCTGCCAGAGGCTCCAGGTGAGGCCATTCTCCCCGGCTGTGGTGTAGAGCACATTCTTTACATCTGGTCCTGTTCGGACTGGCCCAAGGGCTACTGCATAACTATCTCCTGCTTAATTTATTCAAAAGCTTGTCATTGCTTGGGGCCCTATTCAAAATCATTCTTCTTATGGGTTACTTGGTAGAGCGGGTTTACAATCAGACTATAATTTGGAATGTGCATTCTCCAAAACCCCACAACACCTAGGAAAGTTTGTGTTTCCTTTTTGCTAGTTGGTGGAGACATAGCTGTTATTTTGTTGATCACATCCATTTGGATTTGCTGACGTCCATCTTGCTGTTTTATTCCTAAAAACTGGATCTCTCGTGCAGGTCCTTTGACTTTATTTTGTTTTGTAGCAAAACCAGCCTTTAGAAGGATTTGGACTGTTTTCTTCCCTTTCTCAAAAATTTCCTCTGCTGTGTTGCCCCACACAATGATGTCATCGATGTACTGCAGGATGCCTCTCCAAGTGAAAGCAAACTGCGACCTGCACTCTGCTGCTAAAGGGATGGAGAAAAATGTATTAGCGATATCAGTTTTGGCGTACCACTTGGCTGCCTTTGATTCCAGTTCGTACTGGAGTTCTAGCATGTCTAGCACTGCAGCACTCAGTGGTGGCGTGACTTCGTTCAGGCCATGATAGTCCACTGTTAGTCTCCACTCACCATTAGACTTTCGCACTGGTCATGTGGGACTACTAAAGGGTGAATGAGTCTTGCTGATCACTCCTTGGCTCTCCAATTGAATTAGCTTATGGATGAGAATCAGGGAGTCTCGGTTAGTGCGATATTGCCACCGGTGCACCGTTGTGGTAGCGATTGGCACCTGCTGTTCTTCGACCCTCAGCAACCCCACAACAGAAGGGTCCTCTGAGAGACTGGGCAAGGTAGAGAACTGTTCAAAGTCCTCTGTCTCTAACACAGCTATGCTGGAAGCCCACCTGTACCCTTTTGGGTCCTTGAAATATCCTCTTCTAAGATAGTTGATGCCGAGGATGCACAGAGCATCTGGGCCAGTCACAATACAGTGGTTTTGCCTCTCACTCCCAGTTAGACTCACTTCAGCCTCCAATACAGTTAACTGCTGGGATCCCCCCCGCCACTCCATAAATACTGATGGGCTCTGGCCCTTTATAGCTTGATGGCATTACAGTACATTGTGCACCGGTGTCTACTAAAGCCTTTTACTTGTGTGCATCTGACGTGCCAGGCCATCGAATCCACACAGTCCAATAAACCCGATTGTCCCTTTCCTCCCCCTGGCTGGAGGCAAGACCCTTCTAATCCTGGTCAGAATCTTAATTTCTGTGTCTGGAGGACTGCCCACTGGAAATTGGAGCAGCAAGCTTCTCAGAGAACCCCTTATTCCCGATTGTTTTTCCTTGCAACTCATGTATCCGTGTCTCTAGGGTCAAGGTAGATTTTCCATCCCATTTTCCCATTTCCATTCCAGTTTCTCCATGGTTACATAGGTAAAACCACAGGGTGGCACAGGGTGTGTACTCACTATGTCTTCTTCCTTGCTCAGAAGGATGCTTACCCCGATAGCTGAGGCACTGGTTTGTAAAGGTGGGGAGGAAGATAAATTCTAAGTTGGTGGGCCTCTTGGGAAATTTCTCCAAAGTATTCTCTTTTAGTTGGTGGAACTCTTGAGAAAGTTTTTCCACAGCTGAGACACAGGCCTGTAGGGAAGAGGAGAGATTTTCTTCGGACAGCCGGAGTTGTTTAGCCAATTCATCCTCCATGGGTTCCTCATGGTCTTTCCAGGTCATTACTGCCAATCAGCTGGCATATGATGATGGTGCACTCCGTACAAACTCCTGCCACATGGGTCATGTACACTTGACTTCATCTGGATCTTTGGATATCTGTTCATTGTCTATAAATCACCTCCCATATGGCTAATTCCCTCAGGTACTGAATTCCCTTCTCCATAGTGGTCCACTTGCCTGGTAGACATACAAGATCTTCCTTGAAGGGATACCTTTCCTTCACAGCTGACAGGAGACACCTCCAGAGGCTGAAGCCTTGTGATCCATTTCCAATTGCTTTGTCAATGCCCCCTTCACTAGTGAGGGATCCCAGCTGCCTGGCTTCCCTGCCCTTGAATTCCAGACGATTGGCTCCGGTGTCCCAGCACTGGAGCAGCCAGGTGACAAGGTGCATACCTGGACAACTACCAAAATCCTTTCACACATCTCGTAGCTCATGCTGGTATAGGTTTCGGGTAGTTATTGATGTTTTTTTCGACATCTTCATCTTCGTCTTCCTGTTCCTCTGAGGCCCAGCCTTGTCTTCTCCATAGCAGGAGTTGCTCTACGTTCTAAACGATCTGACTCTCTAAACCGTTTTTTCATCTTGGTTATGGGTGCAACTGACACTGGTACATTTTGTTTCCCTGGCTCAGCCCTGGGGCCCGTCATGGAGCTTGGAGTGGCCGCAGGGTCTGTCACAGGGGTTATAGTGGCATCAAATGCAGCTCGGTAAGCGTAGGCCAAGCCCCAGCACGTCGCAGTGATTTGTGTATTTCTGGTATTGCCAGGGTGATGACACACCTTTTCCAAGCATTCTACCAGTTTTTTAGGATTTTGCAGTTGTTCAGGAGTGAATTTCCAAAGCACTGGAAGTGCCCACTGCTCTAGATGACTACCCATATCCTCCCACTCTCCCTCCCACTCATAACTATCCTGCCTCAGGACAGATCTCTGGATGACATTCTTAAGTATTTGTTTAACCTTAAACAAAACCTGAAGCGCATTCAGGAGACATAACTGTAAGAACATGCTGGTCTGAACATCCCAAGGATATTTGAAGTTTTGAAGAGCTATCGTAACTAGCCTGGAGGAAACGAAGGGGGTAAAGGAGAAAGGGAGAGTGAACAAGTGGGAAAAATCATCTCCCCCATCCCCTCCATAGATTGGCTCCCTGAAGAAAAAGGGTAAAAGGGATAATTATTAATAGTTTCTGAGATATGGTTTCCAAAATACGAAGTTGACGGCAATGCTGAATACAAATACCAGATTAGTCTCATGGCCAGTAATTTTATCATAGCATAAGCCAGTGTTACACAGTACAGCAAAATAAGAACCCTAAACCAGCCCCCGGAAAGGATAAGCAGCACGACAGGGAACACATACAGTAGGTAATATGCTATATAACTGTCCTGGTTTCAGTTAGGATGGAGTTAATTTTCCTCCTAGTAGCTGGTAGGGTGCTATGTTTTGGATTAGGATGAAAAGAGTGCTGATAACATGCTGATGTTTTAATTGTTGCAGAGCAGTGCTTGCACTAAGCCAAGGACTTTTCAGCTTCTCGCTCTGTCCTGTCAGCGGGCAGGCTAGGGCTGCAGCGGGAGCTGGGAGGGGACAGACCCAGGACAGCTGACCCAAACTGGCCAAAGGGCCATCTGATGTCATGCTAAACAACTAATGTTTGTTTAGCATTGCGGGGCGGGGGGGGGGGG
>NW_023305123.1:0-3619 GCF_011077185.1 Oxyura jamaicensis | reverse complement strand
CCCCACACAATGATGTCATCGATGTACTGCAGGTGTTCAGGAGCTTCCCCCTGCTCCAGCGCAGACTGGATCAGTCCATGACAAATTGTAGGACTATGTTTCCACCCCTGGGGCAGCCGATTCCAGGTGTATTGGACTCCCCTCCAAGTGAAAGCAAACTGTGGCCTGCACTCTGCTGCTAGAGGGATGGAAAAAAATGCATTGGCGATAACAATTGTGGCGTACCACTTGGCTGCCTTTGATTCCAGTTCGTACTGGAGTTCTAGCATGTCCGGCACTGCAGCACTCAGTGGTGGTGTGACCTCATTCAGGCCACGATAGTCCACTGTTAGTCTCCACTCACCATTAGACTTTTGCACTGGCCAGATGGGACTATTAAAAGGTGAATGAGTCTTGCTGATCACTCCTTGGCTCTCCAAATGACAAATTAGCTTATGGATGGGAATTAAGGAGTCTCGGTTGGTGCGATATTGCCGCCGGTGCACAGTTGTGGTAGCAATTGGCACTTGTTGTTCTTTGACCCTCAGCAGCCCCACAATAGAAGGGTCCTCTGAGAGACCGGGCAAGGTAGACAACTGTTCAATGTCCTCTGTCTCTAAGGCAGCTATCCCAAAAGCCCACCGGAACCCTTTTGGGTCCTTGAAAAATCCTCTCTTGAGATAGTCTATGCCAAGGATGCATGGAGCATCTGGGCCTGTCACAGTACGGTGCTTTTGCCATTCATTCCCAGTTAGACTCACTTCAGCTTCCAATACAGTTAATTGCTGGGATCCTCCTGTCACTCCATAAATACTGATGGGCTCTGGCCCTTTATAGCTTGATGGCATTAGAGTACATTGTGCACCGGTGTCTACTAAAGCCTTATACTTCTGTGCGTCTGATGTGCCAGGCCATCGAATCCACACAGTCCAATAAACTCGATTGTCCCTTTCCTCCCCCTGGCTGGAGGCAGGGCCCCTCTAATCCTGGTCAGAATCTTCATTTCTGTGTCTGGAGGACTGCCTGCTGGATGTTGTGGCAGCAAGTTTCTCAGAGAACCCCTTTTTCCTGCTTGTTTTTCCTTGCAACTCATGTACCCGGGCCTCTAGGGTTGAGGTAGATTTTCCATCCCATTTTCTCATGTCCTCTCCATGGTCACGTAGGTAAAACCACAGGGTGGCACAGGGTGTGTACCCCCCGTATCGTCTTCCTTGCACAAAAGGGCGCTTACCCCTAATAGCTGAGACACTGGTTCGTTCAGGTGGGGAGGAAAATGATCTCTCTTCAAGGTGCTGGACCTTTTCAGAACGTTTCTCCAAAGTATTCTCTTTTAGTTGATGGACGCTTTCAGAAAGTTTCTCCACAGCTGAGACGCAGGCCTGTAGGGAAGAGGAGAGACTTTCTTCGTACTGCCGGAGTTGTTTAGCCACATCACCCACTGTGGGTGTCTCATCCTCTTTCCAGGCCATTATTGCCAATGAGCTGGCATATGATGATGGTGCACTCCGTACAAACTTCCGCCACATGGGTCGTGTACACCTGACGTCATCTGGATCTGTGGATATTTGTTCATTGTCTAGGTCCTCATAGATCACCTCCCATACGGCTAATTCCCTCAGGTACTGGATTCCCTTCTCCATAGTGGTCCATTTGCCTGGAAGACATACAACTTCTTCCTTGTAGGGATACCTTTCCCTCACAGCTGATAGGAGACGCCTCCAGAGGCTGTAAGGTCGTACTCCATCTCCAATTGCTTTGTCAATGCCTGCATCTCTAGCAAGGGATCCCAGACGCCTGGCTTCCCCGCCCTCTAATTCCACACTATTGGCTCCAGTGTCCCAGCACCGGAGCAGCCAGGTGACAAGCTGCTCGCCTATACAGCGACTGAAATCTTTTCGCACATCTCGTAGCTCACGCTCATTTAGGTTTCGGCTGGATACTGCTGGTTTTGCGACATCTCCATCTTCATCCTCCTGCTCCTCTAATAGCCCGGCGTCGTCTTCTCTACACCTAGACCTAGCAGAAGACTCTCTGCGTTCTAAACGGCCTGACTCTCTGTACCATTTTTTCACCTTGGTTACGGGTGCAACCGACACTGGTACAGTTTGTTTTCCTGGCTCAGCCTTGGGGCCCATTTTAGGGCTTGGAGTGACTGCTGGGTCTGTCTCAGAGGTTGAAGTGGCCGCCGGGTCTGTCGCTGGGGTTATACTGGCATTGAGTGCAGCTCGGTAAGCATAGGCCAAGCCCCAGCACGTTGCAGTGATTTCTGTATGTCTGGTACTGCCAGGATGATGACACACCTTTTTCAAGCACTCCACCAGTTTTTTAGGATTTTTCAATTGTTCAGGGGTAAATTTCCAAAGCACTGGAGGTGCCCACTGTTCTAGATGCCTGCCCATATCCTCCCACTCTCCCTGCCACTCATAACTATCCTGCCTCAGGACAGATCTCTGGATAACACTCTTAAGTATTTGTTTAACCTTATACAGAACTTGAAACGCATTCAGGAGACATAACAATGAGAACATGCTGGTCTGAACGTCCCAAGGATATTCAAACTTTTGGAAAGCTACCATAACTCGCCTGGAGGAGAAGAAAGGGAGAGTGAACAAATGGGAAAAAACATCTTCCCCTGACCCCTCCATAGATTGGCTCCCTGAAGAAAAAGCATTAAAAGTGTAATTATTAATAGTTTCTGAGGTAGCATTCCCAAAGTATGGAGTTGCTGACAATGCTGAGTACAAATACCAGGTTAGTCTCATGACCGGTAACTTTATCGTATCATAAGCCAGTGTTACACAGTACAACAAAATAATAACCTTGTACCAACCCCCAGCATTGATAAGCAACACAACAGGGAACACATACAGTAAGTAATGTGCTATGTAACTCAATTCGGAAAACAGGCACAGCAGACTAGAGATCACAAAAATCGACATTGTGATTAGTAAATATTAAACTGATGAAATGTTTATCAAAACTTTGTTTTAATACCCTCTATTCAGATCTGTCGTTATCTCAACCCTTCGGGCCCCACGTTGGGCGCCAAAAAGGACTGTTGTGGTTTAACCCGGCTCGCAGCTAAACACCACACAGCCGTTCGCTCACCCTCCCCCCTCCCTCTCTGGGATGGGGGAGAGAAACGAGAAAAAAAACTGAAATCTATGGGTTGAGATAGGGACAGTTTATTAGGACAGGAAAATAAAATAATAATAATAATAATATGTACAAAACAAGTGATGCACAATACAATTGCTCACCACCCGCTGACCGATGCTCAGTCTATCCCCAAGCAGCCGGCCCCCCATCCCGGCTAGCCACCCCTATATATTGTTTAGCATGACGTCAGATGGTATGGAATACCCCTTTGGCCAGTTTGGGTCAGCTGCCCTGGGTCTGTCCCCTCCCGGCTCTTGCTGCACCCCCAGCCTGCCCGCTGGCAGGACAGAGAGAGAAGCTGGAAAGTCCTTGGCTTAGTGTTTTGGAGTTGGGGATACAGAGGATCTGAGGCCCGCTACACTCCAACCGAAAAGGAGATATTGGCAGCATATGAAGGAGTTCGATCTGCTTCGGAAGTGGTTGGTACTGAAGCGCAGCTCCTCCTGGCACCCCGACTGCCAGTACTGGGCTGGATGTTCAA
>NW_023305122.1:0-2516 GCF_011077185.1 Oxyura jamaicensis | reverse complement strand
GGTGTGTGGGGGGATATGGGCAGGTACCTGTCACGGTTTTCTCCTCCAATGGTTTTTAACTTCACCCCTGAACAAGTGCAAAATCCAAACAAACTGGTAGAATGTTTGAAAGACATATGCCCTGACCCTGGCAATACCAGAGAACTCTACCAGCTTGCTGCACTCTGCTGGGGTCTGGCTTACGCCTATCAAATGTCAATTAACACTGCCCAGCACCCTCAAGGGGATAGGAAAGTTTCTGAACTTGATAGCGAGATAACACACACTGTGACCACCCCAAACGACCAACCATCTATGGTATCAGTAGCCCCTATAGTCAAGACAAAACAATGGAAACGGAAGTCAGCTCGTTTAGTAAGGGAAGAAGCTCATCCTGAGGAGGAGGGAGAGCAGGAAAAGGCAGGCAGCTCTAAAGCAGCATCATCACAACATCAGGGAGAAGAGACTGAAATCATAAATGAATCAGAAACCACTCGATCTCTATCCTTGAGTGAGTTGCGAGAAATACGAAAGGATTTCAGTCGTCATCCAGGTGAACACATCCTCACCTGGCTGCTTCGATGCTGGGACACAGGGGCCAATAGCCAACAATTAGAAGGCAATGAAGCCAAGCAGTTGGGATCCCTTTCTAGAGAAATGGTAATCGATAAAGCAATTGGGAGAGGGACACAGGTTCTCAGCCTCTGGAGCCGACTCCTGGCAGCTGTGAAAGAAAGGTACCCCCATAAGGAAGACATTGTATATCAAGTAGGCAAGTGGGCCACTGTGGATAAAGGTCTCCAGCAACTGAGGGAATTAGCTGTGCTGGAGATGATTTAAAGTGATTTGGACAATGCCCAGACACCTCAAGATCCCGACGAAGTCCAATGCACAACATCCATGTGGCGGAAGTTTGTACGGGCTGCACCCTCATCACATGCCAGCACACTGGCAGCAATGAATTGGGATGAGGGGATGGGGCCAACAGTGGACAATGTGTCCATTCAGCTTCATAAATATGAAGAAAACCTCACTGCCGCAATACGGGCCTGCATTTCAGCCGTGGAGAGACTGTCCCAACGGTTAGAGGAACATATAACTTCCTCCTCACCTAGATGGAAGAATCTTTCAGCTATTAAGTGCCAGCATTCTCCGGCTCAAGCAAGAGAGAATCGAGGACACACACCACGGGGTACCTTGTGGTTTTATTTACGTGACCATGGGGAAGATATGAGGAAGTGGGACGGTGAACCGACCTCGGTCCTAGCTGCTCGGGTACGTGAACTGCGGAAAGATATGGCAACAAGAAAAGAGGCCCCTAGGAGGATTGCTGCCCCAGTTTCTGTTGGGCAAACCCCCAGAGACAGTAGAAAGGCTAGCATTACTCCTGACCCTGATGAAGAGACCTCTACTTCACATTTGGAAGAATTAATTGACAGATGCTCCAACCAGGACTAGTGGGGCCCTGCCTCTGGCCAGGTAGAGGAAAGGGACAACCGGATTTACTGGACTGTGTGGATTCGATGGCCTGGCACACCGGAACCGCAGAAATATAAAGCTCTAGTGGACACAGGTGCACAGTGTACCCTAATGCCATCAGGCCACCAAGGGGCACAACTTATCTCTATCTCTGGAGTGACAGGGGGATCCCAAGAGCTAACTGTATTGGAAGCTGAAGTGAGTCTAACTGGGAATGAGTGGCAAAAACACCCCATCGTGACTGGCCCAGAGGCTCCGTGCATCCTCGGCATAGACTACCTCAAGAAAGGGTACTTCAAGGATCCAAAAGGGTACCGGTGGGCTTTTGGCATAGCTGCTTTGAGCGCAGAGAAGATTAGGCAGCTGTCTACCCTGCCTGGTCTCTCAGAAGACCCTTCTGCCGTAGGATTGCTGAGGATTGAAGAACAACAAGTGCCGATTGCGACTGCAACTGTGCACCGGCGGCAATATCGCACCAATCGAGACTCCCTGATCCCTATCCATGAGTTAGTTCATCATCTGGAGAGACAAGGAGTGATCAGCAAAACTCACTCACCCTTCAATAGTCCTATATGGCCAGTGCGAAAGTCTAATGGCGAGTGGAGACTAACCGTGGACTATCGGGGCCTGAATGAAGTCACACCACCACTGAGTGCTGCAGTGCCAGATATGCTAGAACTCCAGTATGAACTGGAATCAAAGGCAGCCAAGTGGTATGCAACAATTGATATCGCTAATGCATTTTTCTCCATCCCTCTGGCAGCAGCATGCAGGCCACAGTTTGCTTTCACTTGGAGAGGCATTCAGTGCACTTGGAATCGACTGCCCCAGGGGTGGAAACACAGCCCTACCATTTGCCATGGACTGATCCAGACGACACTGGAACAGGGAGATGCTCCTGAACACTTGCAGTACATTGATGATATCATCGTATGGGGGAACACAGCAGAGGAAGTTTTTGAGAAAGGGAAGAAAATAATTCAAATTCTCTTGAAAGCTGGCTTTGCTATAAAACAGAATAAGGTCAAGGGACCCGCACAGGAAATCCAGTTCTTGGG
>NW_023305121.1:0-1226 GCF_011077185.1 Oxyura jamaicensis | reverse complement strand
TCTAAGGCAGCTATGCCAAAAGCCCAGCGGAACCCTTTTGGGTCCTTGAAATATCCTCTTCTAAGATAGTCTATGCCAAGGATGCATGGAGCATCCGGGCCAGTCACAATACGGTGTTTTTGCCACTCCTTCCCAGTTCGACTCAGTTCAGCTTCCAATACAGTTAATTGCTGGGATCCTTCCGTCACTCCATAAATATTGATGGGCTCTGGCCCTTTATGGCTTGATGGCATTAGAGTACATTGTGCACCGGTGTCTACTAAAGCCTTATACTTCTGTGCGTCTGACGTGCCAGGCCATCGAATCCACACAGTCCAATAAACTCGATTGTCCCTTTCCTCCCCCTGGCTGGAGGCAGGGCCCCTCTAATCCTCGTCAGAATCTTCATTCCTGTGTTTAAAGGACTGCCTGCTGGAAGTTGGAGCAGCAAACTTTTCAGAGACCCCCTTTTTCCCAATTGTTTTCTTTTGCAACTCACGTACCCGTGCCTCTAGGGTCGCGGTGGATTTTCCATCCCATTTTCTCATGTCCTCTCCATGGTCACGTAGGTAAAACCACAGGATGGCCCGAGGTGTGTATCCACCATATCGTCTTCCTTGCACGGATGAGCGCTTACCCCTAATAGCAGAGACATTGGTTTGCACAGGAGGGGAGGAAAATAAACTCTCTTTAAGTTGCTGGACCTCTTCAGAGAGTTTCTCCAAAGTATTCTCTTTTAGTTGGTGGACCCTGGTTCGTTCAGGCGGGGAAGAAAATAATCTCTCTTCAAAGTGGTGGACTTTTTCAGAAAGTTTCTCCACAGCCGAGACGCAGGCCTGTAGGGAAGAGGAGAGGCTTTCTTCGTAGTGCCGGAGTTGTTTAGCCACATCACCCACTGTGGGTTCCTCATCCTCTTTCCAGGCCATTATTGCCAATGAGCTGGCATATGATGATGGTGCACTCCGTACAAACTTCCGCCACATGGGTCGAGTACACCTGACTTCATCTGGATCTGGGAGTACTTGTCCATTGTCTGGGTCCTCATAAATCACCTCCCGTACGGCTAATTCCCTCAGGTACTGGATTCCCTTCTCCATAGTGGTCCACTTGCTTGGCAGACATACAAGTTCTTCCTTGTAGGGAAACCTTTCCCTTACAGCATACAGGAGACGCCTCCAGAGGCTGTGAGATCGTGCTCCATCTGCAATTGCTTTGTCAATGCCTGCATCTCTAGCAAGGGATCCCAG
>NW_023305120.1:0-1445 GCF_011077185.1 Oxyura jamaicensis | reverse complement strand
TGACGAATTAGCTCATGGATGGGAATCAGGGAGTCTCGGTCGGTGCGCTATTGCCGCCGGTGCACAGTTGTAATAGCAATTGGCACTTGCTGTTCTTCGACCCTCAGCAACCCCACAACAAAAGGGTCCTCTGAGAGACCAGGCAAGGTAGACAATTGTTCAATGCCCTCTGTCTCTAAGGCAGCTATGCCAGAAGCCCACCGGAACCCTTTTGGGTCCTTGAAATATCCTCTTCCAGGATAGTCTATGCCAAGGATGCATGGAGCATCCGGGCCAGTCACAATACGGTGTTTTTGCCACTCCTTCCCAGTTCGACTCAGTTCAGCTTCCAATACAGTTAATTGCTGGGATCCCCCCGTCACTCCATAAATACTGATGGGCTCTGGCCCTGTATAGCTTGATGGCATTAGAGTCCATTGTGCACCGGTGTCTACTAAAGCCTTATACTTCTGTGCGTCTGACGTGCCAGGCCATCGAATCCACACAGTCCAATAAACTCGATTGTCCCTTTCTTCCCCCTGGCTGGAGGCAGGGCCCCTCTAATCCTCGTCAGAATCTTCATTCCTGTGTTTAAAGGACTGCCTGCTGGAAGTTGGAGCAGCAAACTTTTCAGAGACCCCCTTTTTCCCAATTGTTTTCTTTTGCAACTCACGTACCCGTGCCTCTAGGGTCGCGGTGGATTTTCCATCCCATTTTCTCATGTCTTCTCCATGGTCACATAGGTAAAACCACAGGATGGCCCGAGGTGTGTATCCACCATATCGTCTTCCTTGCACGGATGAGCGCTTACCCCTAATAGCAGAGACATTGGTTTGTACAGGAGGGGAGGAAAATAAACTCTCTTTAAGTTGCTGGACCTCTTCAGAGAGTTTCTCCAAAGTATTCTCTTTTAGTTGGTGAACCCTGGTTCGTTCAGGTGGGGAGGAAAATAATCTCTCTTTGAGGTGGTGGACCTTTTCCGAAAGTTTCTCCAAAGTATTCTCTTTTAGTTGATGGACACTTTCAGAAAGTTTCTCCACAGCCGAGACGCAGGCCTGTAGGGAAGAGGAGAGGCTTTCTTCGTAGTGCCAGAGTTGTTTAGCCACATCACCCACTGTGGGTTCCTCATCCTCTTTCCAGGCCATTATTGCCAATGAGCTGGCATATGATGATGGTGCACTCCGTACAAACTTCCGCCACATGGGTCGAGTACACCTGACTTCATCTGGATCTGGGAGTACTTGTCCATTGTCTGGGTCCTCATAAATCACCTCCCGTACGGCTAATTCCCTCAGGTACTGGCTTCCCTTCTCCATAGTGGTCCACTTGCCTGGCAGACATACAAGTTCTTCCTTGTAGGGAAACCTTTCCCTGACAGCGTACAGGAGACGCCTCCAGAGGCTGTGAGATCGTGCTCCGTCTGCAATTGCTTTGTCAATGCCTGCATCTCTAGCAAGGGATCCCAG
>NW_023305119.1:670-1041 GCF_011077185.1 Oxyura jamaicensis | reverse complement strand
TGGCTGCTCCGGTGCTGGGATACCGGAGCCAATTGTGTGGAATTAGAGGGCAAGGAAGCCAGGCGGCTGGGATCCCTTGCTAGAGATGCAGGCATTGACAAAGCAATTGGAGATGGAGCACGATCTCACAGCCTCTGGAGGCGTCTCCTGTACGCTGTAAGGGAAAGGTATCCCTACAAGGAAGAACTTGTATGTCTGCCAGGCAAGTGGACCACTATGGAGAAGGGAATCCAGTACCTGAGGGAATTAGCCGTAAGGGAAGTGATTTATGAGTACCTAGACAACGTAAAATATCCACAGATCCAGATGAAGTCAGGTGTACATGAGCCATGTGGCGGAAGTTTGTACGGAGTGCACCATCATCATATGCC
>NW_023305119.1:195-570 GCF_011077185.1 Oxyura jamaicensis | reverse complement strand
GAATACTTTGGAGAAACTTTCTGAAAAGGTCCAGCACCTTGAAGAGAGATTATTTTCCTCCCCACCTGAACGAACCAGGGTACACCAACTAAAAGAGAATACATAGGAGAAACTCTCTGAAGAGGTCCAGCAACTTAAAGAGAGTTTATTTTCCTCCCCTCCTGTACAAACCAATGTCTCTGCTATTAGGGGTAAGCACTCATCTGTGCAAGGAAGACGATATGGTGGATACACACCTCGTGCCACCCTGTGGTTTTACCTACGTGACCATGGAGAGGACATGAGAAAATGGGATGGAAAATCCACCGCGACCCTAGAGGCACGGGTACGTGAGTTGCAAAAGAAAACAATTGGGAAAAAGGGGTTCTCTGAAAA
>NW_023305119.1:0-95 GCF_011077185.1 Oxyura jamaicensis | reverse complement strand
GAAAATGGGATGGAAAATCCACCGCGACCCTAGAGGCACGGGTACGTTAGTTGCAAAAGAAAACAATTGGGAAAAAGGGGTTCTCTGAAAAGTTT
>NW_023305118.1:639-2842 GCF_011077185.1 Oxyura jamaicensis | reverse complement strand
CCCATTGCTTTCAGTGTAGTCTTTAACAGTCCATTGTATCGCTCAACCTTACCGGAGGCTGGTGCATGACAGGGGATGTGATACACCCACTCAATACCATGTTCTTTGGCTCAAGTATCTATAAGGTTGTTTCGGAAATGAGTCCCATTGTCTGACTCAATTCTTTCTGGGGTGCCATGTCACCATAGGACTTGCTTTTCAAGGCCCAGGATAGTGTTCTGGGTGGTGGCATGGGGCACAGGATATGTTTCCAGCCACCCAGTGGTTGCTTCCACCATTGTAAGTACGTGGTGCTTCCCATTGCGGGTTTGAGGGAGTGTGATGTAATCAATCTGTCAGGCCTCTCCATATTTATATTTCAGCCATCATCCTCCATACCAAAGAGGCTTTGACCGTTTGGCTTGCTTGATTGCAGCACATGTTTCACAGTCATGAATAACCTGTGCTATAGTGTCCATGGTCAGGTCCACCCCTCGATCACGAGCCCATCTGTATGTTGCATTTCTACCTTGATGGCCTGAGGTGTCATGGGCCCATCGGGCTATAAATAATTCACCCTTATGTTGCCAGTCCAGGGCCACCTGAGGCACTTCAATCTTAGCAGCCTGATCCACCTGCTGGTTGTTTTGATATTCTTCAGTAGCCCGATTCTTGGGCACATGAGCATCTACATGGCATACCTTTACAACCAGGTTCTCTACCCGGGCAGCAATATCTTGCCACAATGCAGCAGCCCAGATGGGTTTGCCCCTGTACTGCCAGTTGTTCTCTTTCCATTGCTGTAACCACCCCCACAGGGCATTTGCTATCATCCATGATTCAGTATAGAGATAGAGACAACTGGCCACTTTTCTCGTTCAGCAATATCTAAAGCCAACTGAATGGCTTTCACTTCTGCAAATTGACTCGATTCACCTTCTCCCTCAGCAGCTTCTGCAACTCGTCGTGTAGGACTCCATACAGCAGCCTTCCATCTCCGATGCTTTCCCACAATGCAACAGGACCCATCAGTGAACAGGGCAGCCGATTCCAAGTATATTGGAATCCCCTCCAAGTAAAAGCAAACTGTGGCCTGCACTCTGCTGCTAGAGGGATGGAGAAAAATGCATTAGCGATATCAATTGTGGCATACCACTTGGCTGCCTTTGATTCCAGTTCGTACTGGAGTTCTAGCATGTCCGGCACTGCAGCACTCAGTGGTGGTGTGACTTCATTCAGGCCACGATAGTCCACTGTTAGTCTCCACTCACCATTAGACTTTTGCACTGGCCATATGGGACTATTAAAAGGTGAATGAGTCTTGCTGATCACTCCTTGGCTCTCCAGTTGACGAATTAGCTCATGGATGGGAATCAGGGAGTCTCGGTTGGTGCGATATTGCAGCTGGTGCACAGTTGTAATAGCAATTGGCACTTGCTGTTCTTCGACCCTCAGCAACCCCACAACAGAAGGGTCCTCTGAAAGACCCGGCAAGGTAGACAACTGTTTAATGCCCTCTGTCTCTAAGGCAGCTATGCCAAAAGCCCACCGGAACCCTTTTGGGTCCTTGAGATATCCTCTCCTGCGATAGTCTATGCCAAGGATGCACGGAGCATCTGGGCCAGTCACGATACGGTGCTTTTGCCACTCATTCCCAGTTAGACTCACTTCAGCCTCCAATACAGGTAACTGCTGGGATCCCCCCATCACTCCAGAAATACAGATGGGCTATGGCCCTTTATACCTTGATGCCATTAGAGTACAGTGTGCACCGGTGTCAACTAAAGCCTTATACTTCTGTGCGTCTGACGTGCCAGGCCATCGAATCCACACAGTCCAATAAAATCAATTGTCCCTTTCCTCTCCCTGGCTGGAGGCAGGGCCCCTCTAATCCTGGTCATAATATTCATCACTGTGTCTGGGGTACTGCCTGCTGGAAATAGGAGCAGGACATTTCTCAGAGAACCCCTTTTTTTCTGATTGTTTTTCCTTGCAACTCACGTACCCGTGCCTCTAGGGTCGAGGTAGATTTTCCATCCCATTTTCTCATGTCCTCTCCATGGTCTCATAGGTAAAACCACAGGGTGGCACGGGGTGTGTACCTACCATATCGTCTTCTTTGCATGGATGGACACTTCCCCCTGATAGCTGAGACATTGGTTTGTACAGGAGGGGAGGAAAATAATCTCTCTTCAAGGTGGTGGACCTTTTCAGAAAGTTTCTC
>NW_023305118.1:0-629 GCF_011077185.1 Oxyura jamaicensis | reverse complement strand
TGGTGGACCTTTTCAGAAAGTTTCTCCAAAGTATTCTCTTTTAGTTGATGGACGCTTTCAGAAAGTTTCTCCACAGCCGAGACGCAGGCCTGTAGGGAAGAGGAGAGACTTTCTTCGTACTGCCGGAGTTGTTTAGCCACTTCACCCACTGTGGGTTCCTCATCCTCTTTTCAGGCCATTATTGCCAATGAGCTGGCATATGATGATGGTGCACTCTGTACCAACTTCCGCCACATGGGTCGAGTACCCTTGACTTCATCTGGATCTGTGGATATTTTACGTTGTCTAGGTACTCATAAATCACTTCCCTTATGGCTAATTCCCTCAGGTACTGGATTCCCTTCTCCATAGTGGTCCACTTGCCTGGCAGACATACAAGTTCTTCCTTGTAGGGATACCTTTCCCTTACAGTGTACAGGAGATGCCTCCAGAGGCTGTAAGGTCGTGCTCCACCTCCAATTGCTTTGTCAATGCCTGCGTCTCTAGCAAGGGATCCCAGCCGCCTGGCTTCCCTGCCTTCTAATTCCACACAATTGGCTCCAGTGTCCCAGCACCGGAGCAGCCAGGTGACAAGCTGCTCACCTATTGTGATAAATGATTAAGTCCCAAATAGGATTTTTGTGATTTAT
>NW_023305117.1:650-1618 GCF_011077185.1 Oxyura jamaicensis | reverse complement strand
GCATATGATGATGGTGCACTCCGTACAAACTTCCGCCACATGGGTCGTGTACACCTGACTTCATCTGGATCTGTGGGTCCATCCGGATCTGTGGGTCCATTGTCTGGGTCCTCATAAATCACCTCCCGTACGGCTAATTCCCTCAGGTACTGGATTCCCTTCTCCATAGTGGTCCACTTGCCTGGCAGGCATACAAGTTCTTCCTTGTAGGGAAACCTTTCCCTTACAGCATACAGGAGACGCCTCCAGAGGCTGTGAGATCGTGCTCCATCTGCAATTGCTTTGTCAATGCCTGCATCTCTAGCAAGGGATCCCAGCCGCCTGGCTTCCTTGCCCTCTAATTCCACACAATTGGCTCCGGTATCCCAGCACCGGAGCAGCCAGGTGACAAGCTGCTCACCTATGCAGCGACCAAAATCTTTTCTCACATCTCGTAGCTCACGCTGGTATAGGTTTCGGGTAACTACTGTTGATTTTTCAACATCCCCATCTTCATCCTCCTGCACCTCTGATGGCCCAGCCTCGTCTTCTCCATACCTACACCTAGCAGAAGACTCTCTGCGTTCTAAACGACCTGAGTCTCTATACCATTTTTTCACCTTGTCTACAGGGGCAACTTTCACTGCTACAGCTCTTCTCTCTGGCTCAGCCACAGGGTCTGCCACAGGGGTGGGAACACCCTCTGCAGGGGCAACTTGCACTGCTACAGCTCATTTCTCTGGCCCAGTCACAGGAGCTGGAGCGGCTGCAGGAGCTGGAGCTGGAGCGGCTGCAGGGGCTGGAGCTGGAGCGGCTGCACGGGCTGGAGCGGCTGCAGGGGCTGGAGCTGCTGCAGGGGCTGGAGCTGGAGCAGCTGTAGGAGCTGGGGATGGAACAGCTACAAGGGCAGGAGCTGGAGCGGCTGCAGGAGCAGGAGCTGGAGCGGCTGCAGGAGCTGGAGCTGCAGGAGCTGGAGCGGCTGCAGGAGC
>NW_023305117.1:0-550 GCF_011077185.1 Oxyura jamaicensis | reverse complement strand
AGGAGCAGGAGCTGGAGCAGGAGCTGGGACGGCTGCAGGAGCAGGAGTTGGAGTAGGAGCTGGGGTGGCTGCAGGAGCAGGAGCTGGAGCGGCTGCAGGGTCTGTCATTCGGTTCATAGTAGCATCAATTGCAGCTCGATAGGCATAGGCCAGGCCCCAACATGCTACAGTGAGTTGTGTCACTTTGGAACTGCCAGAGTCATGACACTCTTTTTGCAAGCATTCTACCAGTTTTTTAGGATTTTGCAGTTGTTCAGGGGTGAATCTATAAAACATCGGAGGTGCCCACTGCTCTAGCCACCTGCCCATATCCTCCCACACTCCCTGCCACTCACAATTATCCCGCCTCAGGACAGATCTCTGCATGAGATTCCTAAGTAGTTGTTTAACCTTAAACAAAACCTGAAGCGCATTCAGGAGACATAACAACAAGAACATGCTGGTCTGAGTATCCCAAGGATATTCAACATCTTGGAGAGCTATCGTAACTAGCTCGGGGGATAAGAGGGTGCTGAAGGAGAAAGGGAGAGTGAACAAGTAAGGAAAAATA
>NW_023305116.1:1049-1635 GCF_011077185.1 Oxyura jamaicensis | reverse complement strand
TGCCATACAATATCTCAAAGGGGCTTAGTTTTACCAATATATATTGCTTTCTTGACAGATTTTAGCAATCTGTTGTTTTATCAAATGATTCATTTTTTTCACTTGGCCATTTGCCCGTAGCCTATACGGACTGTGTTGTTGCCAGTCAGTCCCCAGAACTTTGCTGACTTGGTACATCAGTTCTGCAGTGAAGTGTGGTCCCTTGTCAAATGACATTACTGAGGGTACACCAAATCTCAGTGTAATGTCATTCAGCAATACTTTGGACACCTCTGGCTTTGTTAGTTCTACATGGGAATGCTCCTGGCCATCTGGAAAAGGTGTCTGTTAGTACCAATAGGCATCTAAACCTCCCTTTTCTTGGGAGTTCCAACAAATCACTTTGCCACCCTTTCCCAGAAACATTTCCCTTCCCTAATTTTCCCACTTGGGGTTTGATTCCTGTCTGTGGGCTATTTTTAAGACATATGACACATTGTTTCAATACCTGTCTGACAATGGTGTACAAATTAGGTCCTATCCATTTTCTACTTTAAAACTGTGAAATGTGTTTATTTGATTTGTGTCAGTATGGAACAATGCTAGG
>NW_023305116.1:0-1039 GCF_011077185.1 Oxyura jamaicensis | reverse complement strand
TTAATAAATCACAAAAATCCTATTTGGGACTTAATCATTTATCACAAAACTGTTGTGATATTTCAGCTCCCCAGCATGCTTCATTATGTTCCCCAATTACCATCCAGTATAATATGGTATCACAATTCTCTTGGTGTTAAACCTGTAGGTAACACTTTCCAATTACATCTTCAATGAATTGTGTATCGATCTTAGAATATTCTACTTCATTTTCTGAGGCTTTTGTAAATGCATGGCTTTCTGTTCCTGGTACTAGTGCCACAATTTGACTCCCAGATGCTCGTTCTGCTGCGCCGTTGGCTTCTGCGCCAGCCTGTTTGATGTCCTTTACAGTGCATAATAGCAACTTTAATAGGCAGGAATACCACTCGGGGTAACTTCAGTATGTCTTCTGCGTGTTTAATTGAGGATGATAAGAGTCCTGTCTCCTTCCAAATTGCCCCATGGGCATGCACCACACCAAAGGCATATTTTGAATCTGTCCAAATGTTACTTCTTTACCCTTTTGCCAGCTCAAGAGCTCTTACCAAGGCGATGATTTCAGACTTTTTGGCTGATGTTTGTTACCACATATCCTGTGGGGCAAAGTCCCTGGAGGACAAAGCTGCTGCCATCTATGTACCAATCCTCCGCGTCTTCTAGGGGCATTTCCTTTAAGTCTGGTTGGCTGAAGTATACCATGTCCATGGTCTTGATGCAATAAACTCCATTACTAAGGAAAGAGGCTGGGTTAACAGTACTAATGCCATAAATAAATAAATAAATAAAAATGATTAAATAAATAAATAAATAAATAAATAAATAAATAAATAAATAAACTAATAGTCCATTCTACACATTCCTTTTCTTCTTCGGTAGCTTTCAACAGGTCATTTATGTATTGCAAGTGTCCCCTTTCCTGAAGGGGTTTTCCAAACTTCAAGATCACAGGCTAGTTGTTTCCCAAATACGGTGGAGCAATTCATGAACCCCTGTGATAACACAGTCCAAGTAGGCTGAGTTTTTCATCCTCTATTAGGATTTTCCCATTCAAAGGCAA
>NW_023305115.1:1325-1562 GCF_011077185.1 Oxyura jamaicensis | reverse complement strand
TAATGAGGAAATTGAAAAAAAAAAAAAAACAAAAAAAAAAAAACATATTTTAACAGTTTATGTAAATGTAATAGATTTTCCAAGTCTTTGTTGATCTACAAATCTTCAGGATTCAGGTCTCCATGTAGACATTAATCTATTTGAAGATTCATTCTTTTGAATTACATAGTTTTTTTTTTCTTTTCTTTTCTTTTCTTTTCTTTTCTTTTCTTTTCTTTTCTTTTCTTTTCTTTTCGA
>NW_023305115.1:0-1225 GCF_011077185.1 Oxyura jamaicensis | reverse complement strand
CCAGTAGCGAAACACTCTCTGTTTCCGCCTAATCTCCATTAGAATGTCCCTGGTCAGCCACGCCGGCCTCCTGCCCCGCCTGCCTGACTTGTGATATTTAGGAATTGCCTGATCTTGTGCTTCTAGGAGGCATCGCTTAAAGAATGACCAGCTCTGGTGGACATCGAGGCCTTCAAGAGCAGTTTCTTCGTACTGCCGAGTTGTTTAGCCACTTCCCCCACTGTGGGTTCCTCATCCTCTTTCCAGGCCATTATTGCCAATGAGCTGGCATATGATGATAGTGCACTCCGTACAAACTTCCGCCACATGGGTCGCGTACACCTGACTTCATCTGGATCTGTGGATATTTGTTCGTTGTCTAGGTCCTCATAAATCACCTCCCGTACAGCTAATTCCCTCAGGTACTGGATTCCCTTCTCCATAGTGGTCCATTTGCCTGGCAGACATACAACTTCTTCCTTGTAGGGATACCTTTCCCTCACAGCTGATAGGAGATGCCTCCAGAGCCTGTAAGGTCGTGCTCCATCTCCAATTGCTTTGTCAATGCCTGCATCTCTAGCAAGGGATCCCAGCCGCCTGGCTTCCTTGCCCTCTAGTTCCATGCTATTGGCTCCAGTGTCCCAGCACCGGAGCAGGCAGGTGACAAGCTGCTCGCCTATACAGCGACTGAAATCTTTTCACACATCTCGTAGCTCAAGCTCATTTAGGTTTCGGCTAGATACTGCTGTTTTTGCGACATCTTCATCTTCATCCTCCTGCTCCTCTAATAGCCCGGCCTCGTCTTCTCTACCCCTAGACCTAGCAGAAGACTCTCTGTGTTCTAAACGGCCTGACTCTCTGTACCATTTTTTCACCTTGGTTACGGGTGCAACCAACACTGGTACAGTTTGTTTTCCTGGCTCAGCCCTGGGGACCGTTTTAGGGCTTGGAGTGGCTGCTGGGTCTGTCTCAGAGGGTGAAGTGGCCGCCGGCTCTGTCACTGGGGTTCTACTGGCATTGAGTGCAGCTCGGTAAGCATAGGCCAAGCCCCAGCACGTTGCAGTCATTTCTGTATGTCTCCTACTGCCAGGGTGATGACACAGCTTTTTCAAGCACTCCACCAGTTTTTTAGGAGTTTTCAATTGTTCAGGGGTAAATTTCCAAAGCCCTGGAGGTGCCCACTACTCTAGATGCCTGCCCATATCCTCCCACTCTCCCTGCCACTCATAACTATCCTGCCTCAGGA